>NW_026015678.1:0-166755 GCF_020379485.1 Brassica napus
AAAAATGCCAGCAGCACTTCGTCTACTTGCTTATGGAAATTCGGCTGACACGGTTGACGAATATCTCCGACTTGGTGAGAGCACTGCACTTTCTTGTTTACATCATTTCACTGATGGGATAATACAGTTATTCGGATGAGTATCTGCGACCACCCACAGCAGAGGATCTTCAACGACTACTCGATATGGGAGAGAAACGAGGGTTTCCTGGGATGGTCGGAGCATTGACTGTATGCACTGGGAGTGGAAAATTGTCCAACCGCTTGGAAAGGACAGTACGCCCGTGGCCACGGAAAACCGACTATTGTTCTAGAGGCCGTAGCTTCACAAGATCTTTGGATTTGGCACGCATTTTTTGGTCTTCCAGTACCTTAAATGATCTTAATGTCCTCGATCGATCTCCTGTGTTTGATGACCTTTTAGAAGGTCGAGCTCCCAGTGTGAGGTACATGGTCAACAACCACATGTATAAGTTGGCATATTACCTCACAGATGGTATATATCCAAATGGTCAACATTTATCCAAACTATCGCACTCCCTCAAAGTCCTAACAACAGTTATTTGCTCAATTCAAGAATCAGTCCGAAAAGATGTCGAACGGGCTTTTGGAGTATTGCAAGCTCGGTTTGCGATTGTGAAAACCCGGTTCGTACAATGGCCAAAGAGAAGATAGGGAAGATAATGAGAGCATGTATCATACTACACAATATGATAGTTGAAGATGAACGAGATGGTTATTCAATGCGGTACGATATTTCAGAATTTGAAGAAGGAGAATCTTCCAGAACTTCGGAGGTCCTAAACGCAAACCCTACACTAAACGAAATCCCGACAATTCTCAATAATATATTTCCCAACCGAAATGATCTTCGTGATAGGCAAACTCATGAACGATTGAAGAATGATTTGATCGAAACATTTGGAATAAATTTGGCGATGAAGATTAATAATTAGTATCTTTATATTTAAACCTTGTATCTTTTAATCCTTGTATCTTTAAATTGAATCCTTGTACCTTTTATTTTAATTATGCAATTAATAAATTTTCAATTTCAATTTTTAAAAAAAAATATATAATATTTTAATGTTAAGGACTCCGTCTTCGGGATCACCATTGAACGAGCTTTTTGGACTCGAGTCCTTCACTGTTCAAACAAAAACAAAAAGCAAAAAAATTTATAATAAACAATTCCCAAGGATCCCAATGTGGGGATGACCATTGCAAGTGCTCTTATTGACTTATTTCCCAGCCGGTTCAATTATTAATTTAGAAAATACTAGCGCAATATGTATAAAAGTCTTTGGGTCATGCTTGTCGCATCTAATAATCACAAACCAACCATATAAAATGTGGATTTTGCATAGTTATAACTTATAAATATAGTACTTGGTGAGTTCAGAGGCACATGCCTCCGCGAACCTGCATTGGCTGTGTGTCAACGAAAGCTAAGTGATGATGAGTAGTACTGAAAAGTATACTTTTGTTTGGGTAATAATCATATTGCAGATTATAGGTAATGATGAACAAACCCAATGCACTTCTAATTCTTTGCTTTAAACTAGTTTAGAAATTCGTCAAATTAGACAGAGTTCATTATAGTCTTTTTCGCTTCAGTTACTCGGTACGATTACTCTAGTTTGCTAGAAACTTACTGAGCGAAGTAAACTTATCTCGATTTGGTTTGATATTTGATTTTTTCTTTATTGTAATACAGTCTGGATTATTCTTACACACCACCAAACAGTAGTTACTGCACATGAATTTGTCATTATATTCTTCAAAACTATGTACTGCATGCTAAAAAGGCAAAATAAAACTGGAAAAGAAAAAGATGAAAGTGGCAAAATGAAATAAAAATGAAATCTATAAACGGTATAGTTTTTGCGTGTAAAGGAGGAGAAGACACCCCTGGCATCCAAAGCTGCGTTGAACCATCATTTTCTTACTTTCCCCCATCGTATTACATATCTTGATCCTTTATCCATTTAATAGTAACAAACTAATAGCATGTTTCTTATATTTTAAATGATCGGTTTATGTATTTCTAACATGGACGGAAATACGTTTGGTTGTAAGGATGCCAGGAAAAACTATCATCATTACATGTCGAAATGAAGAAGAGTCTACGTTTGGCTATGTCGTACCTAAGAAAAAAAAACATTCATTCAGCCGTTTCTGAAACAGATTGTACGAATATTTTTTTTTTTGGTAAAATTTAATTTTTTTTTGATAGGATTACAAAGATAACAAGAAGAAAATAAAAAAATTTAAGACTAAACACAAACTTAAACTGTTTTAACAGGAGCATACACAAGAACCAGAACCTACCGAGAGGCTCGACCAAGTCCACACCATCCACTTGCCACGAAAAATGAGCCAAGTTCAAAGCCGGAACCCGGTAATTTTGGCTTCCCTAATGAATCCACTCTTAAAAATAATGATCTATCTAAGAAAAGCTTGCCGAGAGCTTCATAGCACCTATCCACACAAACAGACAGTCAGTGGCGGACCTATGTATAAAGAAGGGGGTTCAGCTGACACCTCTTAAATTTTATAAATCTAGTTTGTTAAATATGTACAACTGAATTTCGCTAGTTCTAGTGGTGTTCTGACTTCGGCTGACACCCTAAACCAGGGTTCAAACTGCTCTTGACACCTTATTTTCTTTCTTTTTTTAGTTTTGATTTTAACGCTCAATTAATTTCTGACCCAAGTTTATAAAATCATGGGTCCGCCACAGTAACTGTAGCGGCCAAGCATACCCGCATCAACTAAACTGAGCATTTATTAGACCGGAGACGAACAGAGAGCACGAAGTACAACACCCCCAAATGTCAAACGGCCAAAGACCGGGTTGAGATTGCCACTGAACTCTGAACAGACAATCTCTGAACCTGCACAAAACTAGCTAATCACCCAACCCAAGATGATCAGCAGCTTAGGCACTGGGATGAGTACGAATATTTATACAAAATGACTAAAGAATCCATAGATTGACACAAGTTCAAAGCAGATTTGGAGGAATTCACCCAGTACAGTGATTTTTTAGATTTACAACTTTTAATATATGTCCTGATTCTCTTGTTAAGAGAACACATGTACAAAATTCTTTATCATCTCATATAATTCATAACCAGTTGGTACTATCGGATTCTCCCTAAATCCATAGCGATGGCCAAACTTGATTTAATTTGTATGGGTCCTGTTAAAAAAAAAGAACCGCGGAGTTCTTGATATAAATCATAACTATTTTGGTGAGGCACTATTTGCAAAACATGGAGAAGACAAAAAAAACTTACAACCAGTAAATAGTGTAGCTTTACAAAAAGCTTCCCCCATACTTATAAAACAAAGCGCCAAGTCTCAGCTTTTGAAGCTATTCCAAACTGATACTAAAAACTTACATTGACCTTAATTTTCTGAAGTTCCAACTTCCAATAAGTAAAAAAGTAAAAGCAATGGTGCCAAAAATTCTTAAATCAGTCAGTTAAAATAGTATGGGCTATGGTTTGTAACTTTGCAAGACACCAGCACCCGGTTGGTTATACATACTTAATCAACCTACTCATAGCACCAAGTACCAACACATCTTAGTTTCAATACCTTTCCTAGTTTCAATATTTGGTTTAGCTTGATATGTGTGAAACATTTTGTGATCAAACAGTGATGGAAGTTAAAGGAAAAAAAAAGAGAATCAAATAATTAGCTGATTATATTGCAAAAATTAACTTTTTAAAAATATGAACAAGGTGATGGCTCATCACCTTTATCTCTTCATACAGGAGAGAAGAAAAGGTAAGAATAATAGCAAAAGCTAACTCATGCTGCGATCAATGTCAAAAGAGAAGAAAAGCTTTCTTAACTGAAACAAAATATCGCATCATAAAACCATGAATGTGAGTGACTTTGTCAACAACTAAAGTATAGAGGTCTACTTTGTCAACAAGTAAAATATAGAGGACAACTTTGAAATATTTCTCAATTTCCCACCGCAAGGGGGTAGAATTGGAATTTGATAAAAGCACAAGAGAAATGGTTTCTCGTTCAAATGTTTATAGGATTGATTTGTCTTCAGTGGCCAAGTTCCTGTAAGTGGATACAACTTGATCAGCTTAGAGCTGATAATTTTATTATTATTTTGGAATGATCAGGTACATTATCTTTGTAAGGTACTTCTTAGTACCGTATATTGTTGTTACTACAACATTCTCCTAGGACATTTTTTAGGAAGTGGTTTCCCACAGAGTAACTCATTTCCAATGTAAACGGACGGATCATCAAACTTCAGAAGCTGCGGTATCCTCCCCTCCAGTTTATTGTACGAAAGATTCAGCTTCTGCAGAGAAGATATCGCTGCCAAGCCCTCAGGAATGGCACCAGACAACATGTTCCTCGATAGATCAAGCGTCTCCAACCGACCAAGTTTCGAAATCCCCCCGGGAATCCTTCCCGCCATGGAGTTTCTTGATAAATTCAAGATTCGAAGGTAAGAGAGGTCCAAGATCTCCTCTGGGATCTCTCCGCTTAAGTTGTTTCCCGAAAGATTGATGCTGTTGACAATCTCTTGGTATTTGCGAGCTCTTGTGACTACGAAGACAAGGTTCTGGAACACCTCGAAGTTTGTTGTCCCGCGAGCAATGGCTGTGAGGTTGCTTATGCATTTCGGAACCGGGCCTGAGACTTTGTTCCCCGAGAGATCAAGAATGTGTAGATTGGGAACGCTGCAGAGAGTATCTGGGATTTGACCGTCTAAGGAGTTGCTTTGCAGACGAAGCATGAAGAGAGAAGACAGCTTACTCAGCCACGATGGCACTTTCCCACTCAGCTTGTTTCCTCCGAGATCAATGTTTGTAAGACCGGAGCAGTTCTGAAGAGTGTCTGGGATTCTACCTTGTAAAGCGTTCTGGTTCAGAAGCAAGACGCTGAGAGAAGGCAACGCGCCGAGAGAGGCTGGTATCTCGCCTGATAAGCTGTTCTCGGAGACGTCGATTCCGTAAAGCATGAAGGAACGGTGCCAGCAGTTTGGGAAGCTACCGGAGAAGCGGTTGTTTCTTAGGGAGAGGATCTGGAGACCGGTGACTTCGCATAGAGACGATGGGATTGGTCCGGTGAAGCTGTTGTGAAAGAGGTATAGCTTTTCCATTCTCGGCATTAAGACGTTAATGTTGAGTGGAAGAGGACCTGAGAAGTTGTTCTCGTAAAGACGAAGCTCTGTTGCGTTTGTTGTCCAGAGAGGGAAAGGGCCTTGGAAGCTGTTGGAGCTTAAGTCAACGGTGTTTAACTTTGGGAACGCGAGGCTTTGAGGTAATGTACCTTTGATTCTGTTGTTTGCTAGAATCAGGTACGTTACATCAGAAGCTATATTAGAGAACCAGGTGTGTGGTATTGCGTCTGCAATACCAGTGTTCCTGAGTGTGACGGAGTTGAGTTCGGTTTGTACCTGAAGCCACATTGGGAACTTAGGGCCGATCCGGCAGTTCTCGATGTTGATCAGCTCCAGTTTGAAAGGAGGAACCCATGTAGACGGGACCTTAAAGACGAGAGATCTGTTTGGTTCAGTTGTTAGACGGAGGCTTTTCAAGCTTCTGAGATTGGCGAAATGAGACTTCAGGAGAACGCCTTCCCATGTGTTGGCCATCAAGTCTAGATCCACGAGCTCCGCAAGCTTCCCCAAGGTTTCCGGGATGTTCCCGTTCATGGCGTTGAAAGAAAGATCGAGTTTCTTGAGTGACAACATGTTTCCTATAGAAGAAGGGATCGAACCAGTGAAGGAGTTGGATGAAAGATCAAGAATCTGGAGATTCCTCAACGCTCCGAGAGACTCAGGTAATGTCCCAGCCATCTTGTTGGAGCTAAGATCGAGAAAGACCAAGCTGTTGTATTTGTTTTTGGAGAAAGCGTCTAGAAAGCCATTGATTTGACTGTTGAGTTCGTTTGCAGAGAGGTCAAGATACTTTAGCTGAGGAAGCTCTCCAAGAACCGGTGGAACTTCTCCCGTGAGTTCCAGATTATTAGACAGATCTAATGTCTCTAGAAGCTTCAGGTTCTTGAATCCAGAAGGAATTGATCCCTGGAGGAAGTCCCATCTCAGGAATAGCTTTCTAAGGCTGGTGAGATCAAAGAGCCAGCTGGGTATGGGCGAGCTGAGAGAGTTTTCAGACAAATCAAGAACTTCAAGAAGCTTCAGATTCGCAGAGGAAGACAAGGAGGGAGGTAAGTTCTTGATCTCACAGTTGAACAAATGCAACTCCTTCAGCTTCGTGAGTCTAGTGAAGTCCTGTAACCAGGTTTCGCCGGCGCCGCTTAGATTCACATACCCCATGTTGAGGTAAGTCAGTGAAGAAGGCAGCCACTTGAGGTCGCTTGCGCGCAAAGCAAACGGACCAGAGTCACTAAACGACTCAGCGTACAGGTCAAGAAACTCCAGCTTCGACAAGCTCCCAAGACTCTTAGGAACTTCACCGGAAAACGATGAGGAAGAAAGATTCAAGTACCTCAGAGTATCGATGTGTCCGATGAACTCAGGGATCACCAGGCCGTTGAAGTCGTTTGAACTCAAGTCAAGGTAGCTCAAGAACTTGAGACGGGTCAGAGACTGATGGATCTTACCCCGCAAGCAACCTCTTTTATACTCATCGGAGTTCACTGCTTGACTCGGGTTTCTGAGATCAATATTGACGACGTGGCCGGTCCGGGCGTCGCAGAGAACACCAGTCCAGCTGCAGCAGTCTTGTCCGGACCAAGAAGAGAGTCGACCGGAAAGATCGGTAAGTGATTGTTTGAAGGTGAGAAGAGCTTGTCTCTCGGTGGATATGCATTTGGGAGTAGATGCTGATCCGGAATCAAAACTATTGAGAAGAAAGATGAGAATAAAAGAGGAGAAGAAGAAGCTTGGCTTGAGTTTGAGGTCCATACTTGAGCTATGTTTTGTTTGGTTTATTTTGTCAAAACGTTTATATAGACGTTGAAACGCAGACGTATTAGACCAGCATTTTGTATAATACACAAACTGATTCATTTGCGTATTTTTCTACGCGTATATCTGTATCAGATGCGAACGCGTTTTATATTGTAATGTAGTATTATTTAAATATGAATATGGACACGTGAAAAATGGCTGGCGTGCATCGAGCTTAGTGCAATTAGATATTTGATCATTACATGGCTCGTGGTGGTGTTTTGTGGGACGACCACTCTTGTGGATTCATACTAGAGCTTTTAGATATTTTTTGGGATCTTGTCTATTACTCTCATGTTTAACCGAAGCAATTCCCCCGAATGGGCTTTTTAGGCCCATAAAAAAATTGGTAACATTTTTGGATGATGTCTCTATGGACTTTTAAAGGCATCCAAGTGTTACCCTCGCGACGATATGTTACTCGTTAATTACATTGACACCGGCCTGTACAGACAGAAGAAGCGGATGGTTTTTCACAATTGTGGTTTCAACCGCCATTGCAGGCATGTCATTTAGCTTCTTATATATTCTTCAAGTACCTTCTTCTACTTATGACATCCTTTTACGCATAGTTCATGAAACTATAAATTATCCTTTTCTATCAAAACTATAATCCAGTCTAGCATGGATTCAAACATAGTGTCTATTATGTCTCAGTACATCCCACTCAATAGCCAAAACATTGACGAGATCTCTGTAATGAAGAACTCTAGCTGTCTGTAATAAAGACTGTTGAATCTTGGTTAGGGTGTATTATTAAAGGGTAAAGGAGTCCTCCTTTTTTTTCAATAATCAAAACTTTGAAGCGTTAATATAATAGTTTTGGGAAAGTTGTATGCAATGCAAAATAAAATCCAAAAAATAAAAATATATGCTTTCATTGAGAGTTGAACTCAAGACCTCCCGCTTACTAAACGGGTGCTCTAACCAACTGAGCTATGAAAGCATTTAGTTGTAGAATCATTAGACCATGTAATGTTTATTACTATTCCTTTAAGTACTTTAACCGTGAAAATATAAATTTGCAAACAGGACCTTGACATTTCTCAAAAAGAGCACATTTAACCCTCATTTCTCAAATTCGAGCTTCAGTTTTTATCACTAGACTCGTAAGGGTTTTAGGTTTCCATCGTGAGAATCTCCAATCGAATCGAACAGTGAGAGAGACAATATCGGAATCAAGAGATGGGTGCTCAGAAGAAAGGCGGCGCTAGGGTTTCCGACGACTCCGAGGAGCAGAGCCGTCAACGTCTCCAAGCCATCCTCCTCGCCGACAGCTTCACCACAAAGTTCCGTCCCGTAACCCTAGAACGCCCCAAGGTACTCTTACCACTCGTAAACGTCCCGATGATCGATTACACCTTGGCCTGGCTCGAATCCGCCGGAATCGAAGAGGTCTTCGTCTTCTGCTGCGCTCACTCCACGCAAATCATCGATTACCTCGAAACCTCCGAGTGGCGCACGCACCCGAACCTGGTCGTGAGGACGATCGAATCTCACAAATCGATCAGCGCCGGAGACGCCTTGCGTTACATCTACGAGCAGCAGACGGAGACGTCTCAGATCCAAGGCGACTTCGTCCTCGTCAGCGGAGACACCGTGAGTAACATGCCGTTAGCTGATTTGATTCAAGAACATAGGGAGAGGAAGAAGAAGGACGAGAAAGCTATCATGACGATGGTTATCAAGAAATCGAAACCTTCCTTGATCACGCATCAGTCGAGGCTAGGGACTGATCAGCTCTTCATCGCTGTTGATCCGTTAACGAAGCAGCTTCTTCATTACGAAGAGGATAAGGTTGATCACGCGAGAGGGAGTGTTTGCTTGGATAAGTCTTTGATGGAGAGTAATCCATCTGTGTTGTTGTATAATGATATGCAGGATTGTTACATTGATATATGTTCACCTGAGGTGCTTAGTCTCTTTGAGGATAACTTTGATTATCAGCATTTGCGGCGTCATTTTGTGAAAGGTGTGCTTGTTGATGACATTATGGGGTATAAGATCTTCACTCATGAGATTGGCTCGAGTTATGCTGCTAGGGTTGATAATTTTAGAAGCTATGATACTGTTAGTAAGGATATAATCCAGAGGTGGACGTATCCTTATGTGCCGGATATCAATTTCGGTGGGAACCGTCCTGTTAAGCTTGGGAGAGAAGGGATATACAGGGCTTGTGATGTGGTTCAGTCGCGGTCTGCTGATGTTGGGGCTTCTACTGTTGTTGGTTATGGGACAAAGATTGGGAATGGGGATAGGATCTTGAACTCGGTTATTGGGAGTGGATGTATTATTGGATCTAATGTGGTGATTGAAGGGTCCTACATTTGGAACAATGTTACTATTGAAGATGGGTGTGAGATAAGGAACGCTATTGTCTGTGATGGGGTGAGAATCAGAGCTGGGGCTGTTTTGGAACCTGGTGTTGTTCTGTCTTTCAAGGTTGTGGTTGGGAGGGACTTTGTTGTACCTGCGTATTCTAAGGTTTCGTTGCTTCAACAGCCGATGAAGGAAGACAGCGATGAGGAGCTGGAATATGCTGACAGTAGCAGTGGGGCTGCAGATCGTTTGTCTGGTCTAAGTTTGGAAATGGAGTCCAAAGGATCTGAGCTTGGTCCTGATGGAGCAGGTTACATATGGGAAGTATGTGAAGGGGCTCATGATGAGGAGTGGAAGCATTCTGTTGCACCAATCCCCGAGGATAAACTCGCTGAGATCACTCAGGCCATGGATGATTATGATGACATGGAGGACGAAAGTGTTGTCCCGACTTCTGGAGAGTTGAAATCTGATGCTGATAGTATCAACACTGATGTGAACGATCCTGGTGATGACTATGGTTACTTTGAGAGAGAAGTTGAAGGTACCTTCTTAAGGGCTGTTGAGGAGGGTATCAAAGTGGAACTTGGAGTTTTGGAGATTAACTCACTTCGTTTGTCATACAACATGGAGTCTGCGGATTGTGCTGGAGCAATATTCTACTCTATGATGAAGCTAGCAGTTGATACTCCACACAGCTCTGCTAGTGAGCTGTATAAAAACGCCTCGAGTATCATTACGAAGTGGAAGGGGCTTCTTGGGTTCTATGTAAAGCAAACTGATGAACAGATAGAAGTGATAATGAAGTTTGAAGAGATGTGTCAGGAAACTGCGAAGGAGTTGGGACCTTTGTTTGCTCAGATTCTGCATGTTCTATATGAGAAAGATGTGGTGCAGGAAGATGCGATAATGAGATGGGCGGAAGAGAAAGCAGGCGCGGATGAAGCCGACAAAGTTTATCTGCAGCAGTGTGAGACGTTCATACAGTGGCTAAAGGAAGCATCTGAGGAGGAAGATGAAGACGATGATGAAGAAGATGACTGAACTGGTAATGATTATTCCGTTTCAAAGCCTCATATTTTGATTGATCACTTACGTTATGAGTTTTGAGAGATGCTCTGCTTTAATCTACAACCTTATTTTATATGTTTCTTCTGTTTAGTGAGATACTGTCTCAGCCATCGAGTTTACAGATCTGCTTGACATGTATTTTGACTAAATCTCATGTTTAGCTATCTTTTCTCGACTAAAATAATCAATTCTTATTCTTAAACTTGATCGAAGCAACATGAGTTAACCGGTAATTCTCAGTTAAAACACAAAAAAAAACAATTTAACACCTTTTCTGTATACTAATGTAACAGGGAAAACACCCAAAGCTTACCTGTATTTATACTCTGAGCTGTACTTAATGCTATTGACATCCAACACACCACTGAACATACCAACCCAAGTATCAGAATCCACACAAAAAGCATTTAAATCAATGAAACATCTCAACTCTTCTGAGTATCTCCTAATTAGAACAGCAAGACCTTATGAAGGTAGCAGAGTCTAGGTACCTTTTACGGTTACGAGACGGAAATTCACATAACCTTTAAACAGTGTTGTCTGAAAATAAAGCCTACCTAATGGGTTTAGCTTGTAAAGGCCCGTTGTGTTTGGACCCACAAATGCATAAGAATCTGAATTAGTCTAAGCTTGACAGAACACGAAGAACAGATGTTAAAGCTTTGGACAAAACCCAATATGAAAACCGACCGAGATTTTCTTTTCTTATACAATTGCGTTAAAACCCCAATTTATTTCCAATAAGTCCCCTATACTTTCTTTTATTACAAAAAGCGCACAAATTCGCAAAATCTTCTCTTCCTCTCCATTAATTGCTTCTTCGATCTTCCATCGCCATCATCACACGCTCACTGGAGAATCCCCAAATGGACAATAACCTCGCCGGAGACTCTCCTCCTCCTCCTCCTCCTCCTCCTCCTCCTCCTCCTCCAAGACCCAAATGGCGCAAAGTAGCCTACGGAGGGATGCAGATCGGCTACGACGACAACTACACCGACGAAACCTTCCTCGAAGAAATGGTAATGAACGCCAACGTCGTCCGCCGCGACCTACTCAAAGTAATGAAAGACTCAATCTCAATCTCCCAATACCTCTGCATCGTCGCCCTCGTCGTCCTCGTCTGGTTCCACACCCTCCAATCATCCCTCGACGAAACCTCCCTCCTCCTCCTCGACCTCTCCCTCCTAGCGCTAGGCTTCTTGGTCCTCCTCCTAACCGAAGAAAAAATGCTCTCCTTGCGCCTCCTCCTGCGCTACGTAATCAACATCACGTTCTTCACTACAGGACTCTACGTGTTAGCTCCCGTCTACCAGACGCTGACGAGATCGATAAGCTCCGATTCGATCTGGGCCGTGACTGTGTCCCTCCTCTTGCTCCATCTCTTCTTGCACGATTACTCCGGGTCCACGATCAGAGCCCCGGGGGCGTTGAAGAGTCCGAGTTTGACGAGCTGTATATCGGTTAACGCTTCGGTTGTTGCGTCGGTGTTTGTCGCTTCGAGGCTTCCTTCGAGGGGACATGTGTTCGCTGTGATGCTCTTCTCGCTACAAGTGTTTTTGTTTGCTCCTCTTGTGGCTTACTGCATCAAGAAGTTCTCGTTTGGGTTGCATTTGGGCTTCTCGTTTGCGTTGATGGGTTTGACGATGTACTCTGTTTATGCGCTGCATAGGTTGTTCTTTGTTTTGTTTCTGGTGCTTGTGGTTGTTGTTAATGTTGTGTGTCCTTATTGGTTGATAAGGATGCAGGAGTATAAGTTTGAGATTAATGGTCCGTGGGATGAGGCTAAGCTTTGTTTCGACATTACTGATTGATAAAAAAAATTTGTAGCTAAACATTGTTTTGATATTATTCTTTGTAGTTTGTCTGGGTGATATTTAATAGACTTGGTGCCATGGTTTGTTCCTGTTAAGATTCCTTAGATTTATTGATTAAAGAACGAAGAACGAGAATAAACAACTAGACACGAAAGCTTGTTTACTCGGACTTCCTCAAATGTGAAGAAGAACTATACTCATTGGGTTTGGTAGCAATCCACTAGAACTTGAGCTTTGATCTTGACAATTGAGTTTTCTCTTTTTTTCTCTAGCTGAGTCTAGCTGATATGTTACAGTCTCATATCAAATCTCAACTTGAAAAAAAAACGACCAGGAGGATATGGCTTCATATCTCAGCCATTTACATATACTATCTCAGGTGTAACACATGTCCCTAGTTACTACTTACCAGAAGTCTAAACCGTCTCTTTCACTCAGTATATTCCTCACACCAAAGATAGATCATAGGATATGGGGACACTATTCTACAGTTCCCATACTGATAGATTGATTAGTTTTCATGTTGAATTGTATGCGCTTGACATAGGTTATAATTATGTAAAACATATCACCCACATCCTCTCAAAAATGTCAGGATGGCCGAGTGGTCTAAGGCGCCAGACTCAAGTTCTGGTCTTCGAAAGAGGGCGTGGGTTCAAATCCCACTTCTGACATTTATATTTCCAATTTTTTTTCCCTTTTTCTCTAAAATTGTCATGTTCAAATACAAACGATCGCAAACAAAATAAACACACTTAAAGGCTAGCATTCTTACACTAGATCATCTGGTCGGAGTTCTTATATGGCCGAGTGGTGTAAGACGGTGTGGTTCAAATTCCACTTCTGACAATTATCATTCCATTTTTTTTTTCTCTAAAATTATCATCTTCAAATACAAATGATCGCAAACAATATGTTGCAACAAAAACACACTTAAAAGCTAGCATTCTTACACTAGATCATCTGGTCGGAATTCTCTAGATGACTGCTCAGTATTCGGCGGAGCCACCACATCTCCTGCCAACCATACGCGAAGATGATCAGTGAAGGAGAGAGTCATCGAATGTACCCGCCGATGGTTCTTATAGTTACACCATTGTTCTGAGAAGACACTCCTCGCGCTTCTGCTTCCGACACTTCTGCTTCTGTACAAACCCTGCGAGCTTCTCACCAGCGTCTTCTTTATCAGTCTCGTCCGTACACCATCTGGTAACCGGAGTGTAAACCGGTCCAAATTCTCCACCGGTTCAGCCACACAGTGTCCGGTCGAATGAGATCTCGATAATGACATATCAGCGACTCGCAAATGGGGCAATCTCATCGACCTAGACCGAGGCGGTCTGCTTCTATTGGACCACGTCATACTTTCAGACAAACGCGCTTCTGTAGTATCTACAACTCCTAGTTCAGGATCCGGGTCGCTTCCCTGACCCTGTTGGAAGACAAGATCCACACGGCAGAGCGGACACGTGGAGTGATCAGAGAGCCAGACACTTACGCAATCAGCATGATACACATGACAACAATTAGGCATCAAACTCAGCCTATCATTGTCTTGGAACTCACAAAGACACACCACACACTCGACCCCGCCTTTACCAATCCTCTGCTCCTTCACCTCAGAGTATAGAAACGTCTGAAACGATTCCACGATCGCTGCGTCGATCCCACGCCTCGTCGTACCCCTCCTCGCGGTCTGGAGTTCATGTTGGGGGTGTGTAGACAGGTTTACGGATTGCTCGTCCGTGTAAAACCTGCGAGCGGTCCAGCGATAGCAAACCGAAGCCAAACCCACGATGAAGATGGAGAAGGTTAGAGCCGTTGCCACCATGATGGCTAGGTCGCTTTCATTTTTCACGAATCCTGGCTGTGGCATATCGTCCGCTGGCATATCTACTGCTTCGAGATAGTTTAACAATTCATTTTTTTTTCTTCTTTTTCTAGCTTTATAGATAAACAAAATTACGAGGACGTAATCTGAACTCTCAAAACTTGTGGCTACTCGATTTTTATATCAAACATTGCATATAATGAATAAGTTAATATGCAAAAGAAAATTAGTTTGGCATAAACCAAATTGTAAAAGAATACAAAATCTTCTTAAATTGATGTATAATGATGACTAATGAGATATTTATTACCTACTGTGTTGTAAGAGAATACAAAATCTTCTTAAAGTTTATATAGTATGTGTTTGACCAATTTGTTGGTTTCTGTATAAATCTTCGAGTAATTCCTCAGACCATTGAAAATCTTAGGAAATGCCAACTGTCAATTAAGATTCAAGGAAAGAAACTGACTTTTCTTAAACATGAAATTTGCTGGGGGTAAATTTAATTTAATTAGGTATCAACCACTCCTCTAGTGTCACGTGACACTTTTTACATACGGTAATGATTGATATTGATAACATGCGTAACGTATTCGTAATATTACAAAATATACATATTATAAAAAATATTAATAATTAACTTTATTTGTAATTTATATGTATAATTTATTTTAAATAATATTATGTTATTTTAATTATATTTGTAATTTAAATATATAATATCAAGTCAATTTGGTTATCACTTGGGTATATTGAATCGTATTTACTTCTCTAAATTTAAATATGATATTTTTGTGCTGAAATATATTAAAATTTTGATAATTTCGGTTTTTTTTTTGCATTTAAACTTTTGATATTAGTATAAAATTTTGGATTTATAAGTTTATTCATTTTGTGGGTTATATTGAGCTACACATGTTTCTTTGTATACTAGCCAATATATGTTTTACTCTTTTTCCTTAATCCTCAATTATTGAATAAATATTGTATTATAATTTTGCCAAAATACATTTCAAGATTTGACATCCTCTATATATTAAAAGAAAAACATTTGTCATTAATGCGTTCATACTATATTTGCTATGTGACAGTTTCACATCAATTTCAATTTAAGTATGTTTACGTATTGGTTTCACAGTCATTTAATAATTAATGCGTTCACATACTAATTTTTTTAACTCTACCGCGGATAATTTAATGTGTTTGCACTATTTTTTTTTAAATCATGTCTTTTTAGTTCCTGTTATTTTAACCCTTGTATTAGTAACTAAAATTTTCTTCATAATAATATCATTTTGAAAGAAATAAATTATAAAATCATTAAGATTTGCATAAACTAAAATGTTGGAATGAGAATGTTTTATAAATTGAAAGTTTTGTATCTTGCCGAACTTAGCCATGGTTGAAGATTATGCACACGAAGCTTAATGTTATGAATTAAGTAAACTGAGGTAAAAAACACTACACATAAAGACGGATCTTTAGTTTAGCCAAATATTGATTTTTTTTTTACGAAGTTTTCATCTCAGACAAAGAATTAAAAACATAATCAGATTATTAAAAAATAATCAGAAATCAGAAAAGCTTTAAAAGAAAAGAAAACTCATGAATCAATTGAAAAATAGAATTAAAGTACCGAGTGAAGAGATCACATTATTTTCCATGCAACTGTAACAATTTTCACTCGATTTTTTGTGTTTTTATTATATGTACCAAAAAAAATTATAAGAAAATACACGTTGTTAGTTATAGACTACGTCAATTTTGCAACATGCTAACCAATATTGACACGACGCTATCCATTTTTATTGGTATTCTTAAAGTATGGTCCAGTAATTATGTATGGTAAATAAACCTAGAATATTTGTTTTACATTTATTTTATTTTGCTTTATATTAGTAGAGAAAGTAAGTTTGGGTAAAATACATGGATTCAAAGAACCGAACTAGATTTGAAAGTAATACTAAACACAAAATAAAACTGATTAATTACTCATATGGTTCGAAAAGTTTAATATCCAGATAACCATACACGAATCTGATCCAAACTAAAATATTTGGGATACCAAAAGTATCTAAATCACAATTATATACTTAAATATGTAAAATTATTTTAAATTTTATATCTATTAGATATTCAAAAATATGAAAATATCTAAATTATCAACATAGTCAGAAGTAAATATAAAAAATAAGAGAAAATGTTCAAAATACTGAAAATATTTATTTATTCTCCATCCAAATATTTAAATTAAACTAATTATTATGTAAATTTAAATAGTTAGTCTTACATTATTAATTTTTTTATGTTTTATATTATTTTATTTTCGGATTTTGAGGATTTAAGTACATTTGAATTTTTTTAAATACATAATTAAAGTGGGTACAAAACTCAAATCCGAATCAAACCAATGATTCGAACCAAATTCAAACCAAAATTTGTAAATATTCAAATACAATTTAAATTTGTAACTCTAAAAATTAGAAATTCGAATAGATTAACTGAATTCGAACAAATATATGAATGTCCACCCCCATAAAAGATAGACAACAAATCCCTTAATACAACATAAAATAAATAATTCAATAAACTATTTCATGCATGACACGGGTTACTACCAAGTAAATGTTATAAATGGTTAACAAAAAAGTTAGGGTTAACTTTCCAAAAAAGGAATTTAGACATTCAAATTGGTATCAGGTCACAATGTGATCATCATATAGGCTATAGCTAGAAAATAGAAGCTCTTGCCATAGAATCGTAGTGACTTTGGCTTGGTTCTGGTTTCAATTATCTGAACTTCAAAATGTTTGTAATGAAACGAACTGAATATCTCATCATATTTCTTGAAATGCTTTTTTCATTTTGTATTGGTGAACTAAGCTTTAAGAAAGCTCTCGCTCATTGTATAATACATACACTTCAAATATTAACAATCTCACACACATACAATGTTTTTGTTTCAGAAACCTGATGATTATCAAACGAAACTTTTTCAACAAAAGAATATTTGTCATGTTTGTTGTTATGGTAAAAAGCAATCAAAGGCAGAAACATTCAAGAATCTTATTTACACTCGCTCATCTGGTCGGAGCCGTTCAAAAGACCGTTCACCAGATTCAGTAGCCGCCGGAAAATTCTTCGGCGGAGCCACCGTATCTCCACCGAAAGTAGACCGAACAGAACCACTTCGGAAAGAGAAGGAGAAAGATAGAGAATGCAGCCGCCGGTTGTGATTATGATCCTTCCGACCGTACGAGAACACGCCGCCTGTCCCGCTCCCGACACTACCGCTTCTGTAACCGCTCCGTGAACTCCTCGCCTGAGGTAACGTCACGTTTCTTATCGTCCTCGTCTTCATCAGCTGCCTATGTACATCATCCGGCAACCTCAGCGTAAACCGGTCGAGATCTCCAACCGGTTGAACCAGCGAATGTCCGGTCGAGTGAGACCTCGGGAACAAAAGACCGGTTATACTCCAGCTGGCTAAACCCGTTGACTTTGACCGAGGCGTTATGTTGTTACTATTGGTCCACGTCACGCCGTCCAGCAGATGCCTGTCGGAAGCTTCCAAGACCCCTCTCTCAGGATCCGAACCCGACGAAACCGTACCCGGATCCGAACTCAAGTCGCTACCACCGTCACCCTGTTTCTGGACAAGATCAGCTCTACAGAGAGGACACGTGGAACGTTCCGAGAGCCATACGTCGACGCAATCAGCGTGGAACACGTGGCAACAAGGAGGCATCAAACGTAGCGTTTCCTCATCCTCAAACTCGCAGAGACAAACCGCACACTCGACACCGCCTTTTCCGATCCTTACCGACTTCACCTCCGAGTAGATAAACGTCGGAAACGACTCTATAACCGCCGGTGCGAGTCCACGCGCCGCCGACCTCCTGATCCTGACAACGCCCACTGCAGCATCTGCGTCGGTGAGTCCAAAAACCGAAGGCCTCGAGTACACGGAGCTTCGGCGGCAGAAGATTGAGCCGAAGACCATGCTGAAGATAACGAAGAACAAGACCGTTATCACTATAACAACCGGGTCGCTGGCTCTCGTTTGGGGAACAGGCGGTGTGGGCTGACCTGATCCATATGGTACTGACTGGAGCAAGAGCAAGAGGAGTAGTAATGAAGCGCTCCGTGGGATCCAACGGTTGTAAATGATCGCCATATGATTATCATCGTATGCAAGTGGAGGAGAAATGTTTTTGGTGTGAAGATTATATGGTGGAAGAGTCAATGTCTGGTTGTGAAATCCACGGAGGGGTTGTAAAGAGTGGCTACGTCACTGTGGATTATACCACTTGGGGTAAATTATTAAAAGGGAATTCTATTTGATTTGATCTGATCTGTTCACAACTTTGACTTTGAAAAAGCCTAGTGTATGTGTATCCATCCATTTTTTGTATTTTTATAGCTAGGAAAGAACATCAACTTCATTACACAATTATTACTCGTGACCGCATATTCCAAAAAGAATTAGAAAATCTTATAAAATTAAAATATAATAAGTTACTTTTTTAATTAAACAACTTTAAATACATTGATCCAGACAGGCAAGTCTTCTATCTAATATCCATTATATATTAAAGGAGAAGCATTGTAATAAATACATTCACACTATAATATACACGTGGCAGCCTCACAATGATTTGATAATAAATATGTTAACGCGTTCACACTATATTCATAAATGTGTTCACACTATATATTTTTTTATTTTTTTTAATATAAAACTTATGTGCATGGTTCAAATAAAACTTTGGATTTTTCGGTTCGAATCAAAACAAATAACGAATCAAAAGCTAATATATATATATATATATATATATATTATTTTTATTGTTTACGGATAAAGTTGGGCAAAATATTTATAAGTTTTGATTCAATTCGTTATCCGTTTTGATTTGAACAAAAAAATATGGACATCGTAACTATACGAAGCAAATCAACAACTAAAATACAATTAAAAAAAACAAATCAAAAATACCAATATTTTTAGAAACGGATATCAAATTTGATCTGTTATATGCATATATATACATATATGTACAGAATTATATATATATATGTTATATATATTATAGTTTATATAAGTTTTACAATATTTTTACGGATTAAATTTATTATATTAGGTATTAAAATTTAAAAAGTTAAATAATATTTTATTTTTGTAATAAAATGTATTATTAAAATTTCAATTATTTTTTAAATTTTATTTTATTTACGGATCAAATCAGATATTCTTTAAAATTCTAAATCATTTCGGATATCAGAGTCAAAGCCTTTTTAATTTTTAATTAATTTTAATTTTATCTTTCATGTATTATTTAGAACAAAAATGTTATTTAATACTAATTAACAATATATTTATATATTTATCATTTATTTTTATATACTTTTACATACATATACATGTGCACCTTGATGTGAACACTGTATAAGTATTTACCACCAGTGAAGTATCAATTTTTTTTTGGAAGTTGAAACATTTTTTTTCTTAATGTTTCTTTCACTACCGACCAAATTATAGTAAAATGATTTGTATTAATAATTTTTTTTTCTTGAACTATTATCCATTTACAAACTATGAAACCATTGGTTCAACATGACGATTATCTAAAATTTATAACATGAAAATAAATAAATAATAATAATTTTTGGATTTTACCGAAAAAACTAAAAAACAAACGTTCTAACAGAATAAACCAAAATAAATATTAATTTAAAATAATGGCTATATTTTAGGAGATTAAAAACAAAAAAATAACTTAAAACCGAACCGATATCCAGATTAAATAGATTTGTTTTTTTTATTAAAAATAACAAAACTAATAATCACATCCCGCGCAAGGCGCGGGTTATTACCTAGTCTATATTATATTCATGACATGAAAATAAGATTAAACAAATCAACCTACAATATTAAACATGTTATCTCCTATGTTTAGTTAACTAATTTTAATTTATCTATTTTCAGTGAACTGGTCTTGGATTGGATTATAACTCGATTCGAGATAATGATATTTAATTTTGGTAGAATCCACCCTCTAGAACGTGGGAATCACCAACATAGCTGCTAAGAAACGGGCTACAATTCAGTCAAAAATTTCAGGTGTCTCTAGTAATTTTGGTATATAGATTTCAGACATATGATGGTAGTAGGCCGTAGGAATTCTAATAATAATTTTCGGTTCCAACAAAAAGAAAATAGTCAATTTAGTATGAGGTACGACGTGACAACCATAACTATCTTTTATATAGTTGTTGAAACTTATAGAAAAGAAGAACAATATACCATTTCAAATCTGATCAGTCTATGTAAATCGCCATCATCATCGTTGACTTAGAATTTTTTTTATATAACTTATTTAATCTGTCAATTTTTAACTATAATTCGGGTGTTATCCGGACTATATAGAAACATTAATGAAACATAGAGGCTTTAGGAGCAATACACAAGATTCAACTAACTACTTTCAGGAGTCACTATAAGCAACGTAACCATTGCTGAGCCGAATTTTAATGAAGCCCATAATACAAGGAACAATGGACATTATCCATTGCATATCTGTTGGGTGGACTTTCAAAGACTGTCGGCAAGTTGGGTATCACATCTGTGGTGACAGCTTCATTAACCTTCCTTTCAAAACATAACCTACAATATAAGCAGGAACAAAGGTTTTGATATTTTTCTTTAAAAAAACAAATGTTTTGATGTTTAAATATACAAGCATTTGGATACCAATCTCATGAACATTTATGGTGCAGCCAATACTGCAGTTCTTCAAAGAAGGCTCGAAAAAGGCTGACATTGTGGGCACAAATGTCAGGAAGCTGAAGAATCTCATGGAATAGCTACAAGTGAACACAAATGTTGAAATAGTTGCAACTTGCAAACCGGTAGTTTAAGACAATCCCAGTTCGATAAAACAAGTGCCAAGCATCTGTTTCTTCCTTGTTTCGCAATCTGCCCAGTAATATTAAACCAGAGTGCGCTGACTTGTTGGAGCTGATATAGCTGAAATTCCCATGTGGTCTTCTCCAAATGCATGAGTAGATTGGATCATATTATTTAACCAGGAATTAAAGGTGTGGAGTGTATGTATAAAATACCATTGATATTTTTTAAAAGGATATATGCAAGTTAATTCTAAATGGCCCGGAACCTGCGGAGCCAAAAGGAGGGTTAGGCTAACAAATTGTCGGAGGACTTTGACTATGAAGGAGGGTATTATGGTCATTTACGAATACTATTAACACGTTGATTAATTTGATTCATCGTCTCTCTTCTCTTTAGTACTATAAAATCCTCTAGACTGTGATTGACGTTCGATAGACGACGACGATGGAGGAGCCAACGACGGAGACAGAGATTAAAACCGCGGACGTGACGACGACGACGCTGCCACCTCCTCCTCGGACGGTGTCACCTCACCAGGAGCTAGTGGAGAGGCTCAAGGACTACGGACAGGAAGATGTCTTCGCTCTCTGGGAGGAGCTCTCACCGGAAGAGCGTCATCTCCTCGTCACTGAAATTGAGGTGATTTGCATTCTCTATTCATCGAATTAACTGAAGATTGGTAGTGAGTGTTGATCGAATTTTTGATTAGATTATTTTAAGCGTGATCCGTTATTGTTCTTGCAGAATTTGGATCTTCCGAGAATAGATCGGATCATCAGATGCTCATTTAACTCCCAAGGTTTTACTTATTAACTTTTGTTTTATCTTCCTGGAATCAAATTGTTTAAGCCTCTTTCACACGCATTATATGAAGATTTGAATTTGAGCTCTGTTTTTGACCTCGTTAGGGTTGCCAGCGGCGGCAATCGAGGCGCCGCCGGAGAGTTGTGTGTCGACGGTGGAGGAAAGAAGAAAGGAAGAGAAAGAAAAATGGTGGAAGATGGGGTTGAAGGCTATCTATGAAGGCAAATTGGGTGTGGTGCTTTTATCTGGTGGACAGGTTACTTTAATTATTACTTGCATCTTATTATTTTCTTGAGTCTTGTGTTGCTTTAGAAATAAAACATTGATCTGATTTTTCTTGGATTAGTTTTCTAAGTAAGTACTAATCACTAATTGGTTGAGTAGATTTTAATGATATTCGGATTATGGTTGGAATGGGTCGTCATTTTGGCTGAAATGATGTTGGAATGATGCTTGCTACCTACTCAATAATTGCTTAAGCTGGGGTCTGACATGTTTTCTTTTGATAATTGTGGGTTGAGGCCATAAAGGCTTTATTTGAAAGTAATCATGAGTGCTTTAAAAAAAAAACTTACCCGTCGGTGCCTTCTTCTAGATATCTAAGCACCTAATAATGAAAAAGAATGGTTATCACGTGACCTGAAAGATACTTTATAGGATACTGTAATCTTCTTTTCCCATTTGCTTTAACATTTAATGTACCTTGGGAATATACTTCTGTGGATATCCGTATGGGAGTGTCTGTCATCCATCACCTGAATTGCGAGTTGACCAGTTGAACGAGATGTAGGGGGTAAAAGCTACGTTTGAGTAGATATTAGTTGCTTGTTTTGAATGTAGTGTTTGTCAGTACGTCCATGTGAATAAAGTTCTCATGAAATGATCTGGTTATAAAAAAAATGGCAGGGAACAAGACTTGGAAGTTCAGATCCCAAAGGGTGTTATAGTGAGTAGTTCTCCTTCCAGCTCTGAATTTTGCTGTCCATCTTCTATACACAGTTGAAAATTGGCTTTGCAAGTTCAGCTTCTCATGTTTAGAGCAATATTCTATAACATGACTTGTTTTACTGTTTCCGGTATCTATTATTACCTCACCATAGTAGTTTTATCACCTTAGATATCGGACTGCCATCTGGGAAGTCACTTTTCCAGATTCAAGCTGAGAGGATCTTATGTGTCCAAAGGCTTGCTGCTCAGGCAATGAGTGAGGGTAAAGTTCACAACTCCACCGTTCCATGTATCTGCACAGTAAACCATTTTTGATACCTTGTTTCACATGACATTTTGAATGCAGCAGGTCCAACTCGCCCAGTTGCAATACAGTGGTATATAATGACCAGTCCATTTACTCACGAACCAACACAAAAATTCTTCGAGACTCACAAGTACTTTGGCCTTGAGCCAGATCAAGTAAGAGGGTTCTTAGTCGTAGTTTTCGTTCATGTCTACGGTTTCCTCTTTTGTGCGGACACCAATATCGATCTCACTCTCTGTAGGTCACATTTTTCCAACAAGGAACTCTACCTTGCATTACTAAGGATGGAAAGTTTATCATGGAGACACCTTTCAGTGTATGTGTAAACAAGCTACTTACACGCCGGCTATTGATGTTATAGCAGTTACTTTATACCCTTAAGACACTGACCTTATGAATTTCAATTCTTTGTGACTAGCTAGCCAAGGCTCCAGATGGGAACGGGGGAGTTTATGCAGGTAAGTATCCTCTTAGTCCTCCTGCTCTAGTTATCGGAAATAGTATTTTCAACATTTTCTGATTCTGATCAGAAACATTATATATGTTTGTCCAGCTCTAAAATATTCAGGGTTATTAGAAGATATGGCTTCCAGGGGGATAAAGTATGTGGATTGCTATGGTGTTGACAATGTTCTGGTAGCTCTTTCAATGCTTTCAAGTCTTTATTCGAGTACTTCGTCAATTCTTCTAGGCTATTGGAACAATAAACGGCAATCTTGGGAAACAGGTTCGAGTAGCTGACCCTACTTTTCTAGGATACTTCATCGACAAAGGTGCAGCTTCTGCTGCAAAAGTAGTCCGTAAGGTATTCATATACCTTTCTAATGTTCAATATCCTACATTAAATTTTCACCTTCTTGCATCTAGCTTATCGGAAGACAAATCAAAGTCAAGTCTTAATCGAGAAGTTTGTTGTATGAGAACAGGCATATCCACAAGAAAAGGTAGGAGTATTTGTAAGGAGGGGAAAAGGCGGGCCTCTGACCGTGGTTGAATACACAGAGCTTGATGAGTCCATGGCTTCTGAAACTAATCAACAAACAGGACGTCTTAAATTTTGCTGGAGTAACGTAAACTCCTCTCTCTTATACATGCTTTTGAAGTTCTTATAAGTTAATTTTAAGACATAATTGCTAGTGATTGCTCCATTTTATGCAACTTATGCATTGGTTATGTTAAAAATCTGCAAGGAAGGACAGTGAGTGTTGTTATGCAAGTGGCATGTGTTTAATCCTAATGTAAGTATGTTTCAGGTGTGCTTACACATGTTCACTCTGGATTTCCTTAACCAAGTTGCAAACGGGCTGGAAAAAGACAGCATGTGAGAGATGCTTTCACTCTAATTCAGTCCTGCTATATGAAAACATTTGACATATTCATAATATCTGATATCAAAAACTCTTGCAGTTACCATGTGGCAGAGAAGAAGATACCGTCTATAAATGGTTCTATAGAGGGAGTGAAACTAGAACAGTTCATATTTGATTGCTTTCCCTATGCGCCTTCAACTGCACTCTTCGAGGTATTGTGTTCTGTTATTCTTAATGAAAACCATCAAAACCGATATATACGTTCAATTGTAAAAGATTAATTCTCGTCTTTATAGGTCTTGAGGGAGGAAGAATTTGCGCCTGTAAAGAATGCAAACGGGTCGAGCTTCGACACGCCAGAAAGCGCGAAACTGCTGGTTCTACGGCTGCACACACGTTGGGTCATTGCAGCTGGTGGATTTCTAACACACTCCGTACCTTTATATGCGACGGGTAAAAGATCTATCATCTATCCAACGCTTATTTTTCATCACTATAAAGCAACTGGTATTAATGATCATGGCTTAAATAGGTGTGGAAGTGTCACCACTGTGCTCGTACGCTGGAGAAAACCTGGAAGCGATTTGCCGCGGAAGAACGTTTCACGCACCATGTGAGATCTCCCTCTAATCTTCCTTCTCTTCCTTTAAATTTGGCCATCTTTTTTACTTTTTGTTTGTTTGTTTCTCTTTTTTTTCTTTTTCTTGTTGAGTTTGGTCCATGTATGAACTGTTGTAACTGGCCAGGAGATAGTAGTTCCTGCCGAATGTGTTATACTCCTATTTTATTATACACTAGCATTGGTTAGCCTTTTTGACTGAGACTCAATACATTCAATTTAGGATTAGTGTGTTCACTCGGTCAGTTTTAACCGGTCGATAGCTCGAGTTTTCTTACTAACTAGTTTCGTGTTACCAGACATCTTGAAGTTGAACGTCTTTAAAAATTTGTGTCGAGTAACCCAACACCAAGTCCCAAATTTGGCGGGTATCACTCAAAAACAATTTTTTATATAACAAAGAAGAATGAATGACTGTATTATTCAGTATAAGATGGTAAAAGATCGAATCAGACAAATCTATAAGAACAGAAGTAAGAGCTTATCTTCTTCAACATCTGAAGTCATGTTCTTTCTCGTGTTGTTGCTAAGACCTGTTACTACCCAATAAAGAGCTTCAAACTGAGGATGAGAGAAGTCTCCAACTACAAAAGCATGCCACCCAAACCCGACTTTAACCCAACTACAACCTGGCGGTTTCTTCAACCCTCTCTCCTTCATCTTCATCCTCATCTCTGCAGCTTCCTCCCTTTTCCCACTCCTTTTATATATATTAGACATCATTACATAGGTTCCAGCATCATCCGCCCCTGTTTCCAGAACCTTCTTCACCACCTCGGAAGCAATACTCACTTCTCCATGAACATTACAAGCCGACAAGAGCGCTCCATAGACGGAACCTGATGGCTTAGCGTCTACACTATTGATGAACTTAAACACATCTTTCAATCTACCAGCCCGACCAAAGAGATCCACTACACAGGTATAGTGATCTTCACGCACAGAAAGTGACTTGTCTCTCACGAGCTCCTCAAAGAACTCCATTCCTTTATCCACCAAACCGGCGTGGCTGCAAGCGGATAGCAAGTTAAGATAAGTCACCTCACTGGGTTTGAACCCGTGTTTCCGCATCTGATCATACATCTCAATCGCTTCTTTCCCAAGCCCGTGGTGTGCATAAACCGCAATCATACTGTTCCATGATATCAAATCCCTTTGGCTTACCATCCCGGAGTCGAATATCTTCCTCGCAGCTACCAGCTCTCCACATTTTGAGTACATGTTAATAAGCGCTGAAGTCACGATCTCGTTCTTCTGGTGGACAGACTTCGATACCAACTGGTGAATCTGCCGCCCTTCCACAAGACCAGCCATGTCACTACATGCACTTAAAACACTCACATAAGTTCCCACGTTAGGCTTAACACAACCATCCCTCAACATGTTTGAGAAAACCTTCAACCCATTTTCGTTTTCTTTAGCCTGAACGTATCCTGTTATCATCGTGGTCCAGGAAATAACATTCTTTTCAGGCATCCGGTGAAACAAAACACATGCTCTGTCTACTTCCCCATTCCGTATAAACCCTGTGATCATCGTATTCCAAGAAGCAAAGTCTCTCTCTGGCATCACTTGAAAGAGTTGGTCAGCTTCCTCTATCCTATTGTTATGTGCGTAACCAGTGATCATCGCGTTCCACGAAACGATGTTTCTCTCAGGCATACAATCAAAAACCCGCCTCGCTTCATCCACCTTACCGTTCTTCGCCAAACCATCAACAACAGCAGTCCAAGACTTAACATCCCTTACAGGCATCCTCTCGAACAAACCCATAGCCTCATCTATCCTCCCGCGCATCACCAACCCTTTAATCATCGTATTCCAAGAAACAACGTTTCTCTCAGGCATTTCATCGAACAGCTCCAGGGCCTTGTCGATTCTCCCGCTTTGAGCGTACCCATCAATCATAGTGTTCCAAGAAACTATATTTCTCTCCGGCATCGCCTGGAAAAGCATCTCAGCTGCAGAGAATTGCTTGGATTGCAAGTACCCACGAACCATAGCTGTCCAAGTCACGACATTTTTCCTGGAATCGGACCTATCGAAGAGCTCTCTAGCTTCTCTCATGTTCCCTGACTTGATATACCCGTTGATCACATCCGTCCATGTGATCACATCTCTCTCGGGCAATTCGTCGAACAGCTTGCGTGCTTCTGTGATTCTACCTTCTTTGCATAGACTCGAGATCAGCCATTCGGGTCGTGTTACGTTCGGTTTGGTATAGCTGGAAGAGGAAATCGAACGTAGCGGATTTGATAGTTGGTTGGATCTAACATGGTCTGATATGGGCAGTGTTGCTCTTCTGTAGTAACTTTTTAGCCGCGACCATGCGCGAGACTGCATCAGCTAGAAGATTGGAAAAAGTGAGCTGCCTACTGTTTTCTTTTTGTTAGATAGAAGAGAATGAAAAGAGTTGAGGCGAGGAGGGAGCTCTTTGATACAGATACTCGAGACGACTCATCCGAGGCGGGATACATAATGATAAATTCACCTTAAGTAGTTTACTTTATTTTTCATAAAAATATTCTTTTGATTTAAAAACTACTAGGTGACCGGTCCGCACTCTGTGCGGACATAAGAACATGATCGGTCTGCACCGTGTGTTCTCTCTCGGTCCGTACCTTACGAGAGGGAACATAGCAACGTCAGTATGAAGATGCAGATATTGTGTGTATGTATAATTGCAACGTCACAAAATATTTTGTGTGTTTACGAAGATACTTTCATTCAAAAAATGAAATAAATAGTGTATAGTTTTAAAAGTAACAGATTTTATATTATTATTAATTAGAATTGTATTCTATATGTTTCGTAATTCTTTATTTTAGGTGAATAATATTATTTTTCCATATATAATAAACAAACATTTATGTAGACATATTAAAAAAAATATAATAATAAAAAAAATCAAAATATTATCCATAAATAATATAAATTATGAAGTATATTTTTCAATAAAGAAAGCAAATTCAATTAGAAATTTGCAAAAAATTAAATAAATTTTGTAAGCAATTTGACGGGTTAACATTATTTGATAGATTTATAAATTTCTAAATTTTATTGAACATGAAATAATATTAAATTGACATACTGTCATCGGTCTCCTAACTCATCACAACCCATCTAGCAAATACAAAAAATAAATAATTGCAACAGTTTATTCATTTTAAAATTTGTATTTGAAAAAAAAATAGATAAAAATTACGTACCGTGACTACGAAATATTCTGAAAAACTTGTTCGTAGACAACATTCAATATTTTTGTCTCCGGCTTCCCTTCTTTACCAGTTATTAGGATTTTTTAATCCAGATCTCGACTTAACTCTTGAAAGTGAAACTTTGCCTTGCATTTTGTAAGCATTTTATAAATTATTTTAAAATTATGATAAATTTATTCTTTAAACAACGATAAATAATTTAAAAATAATTTTAATAAACATTTTTGGATTTTGTAATATTTAAAATAGTTATTATATAATTATATTCGAACATAATTCATCAAGTAGAGTATAAAACTATTATAATTATCTTATATAAAATTTCGTTCATTGTATTTTATAGTTTATAAATATTAAAAGTAATAAATAAAACATTATTAATCTTTCTATAATACTTCCAAGGTAAAGTGGGTGGCAGAGTCGATGAAAGTGGGTGGCAGAGTCGATTCATCAAGTAGCATATAATACTTCCAACGCAAAGTGGGTGGCAGAGTCGATGAAAGATGAGGAGCATTTGCGTCTAAACACATTTTTCTTAGCACACAAGCAGCATCGTCGTAATACCTTAATAGTATGAGAGGAGAGATTTGTGAATAATACTTTAAAGAATGAAAAGATAATGTTTGTATTTTAAGACTTTGGGTGTCTCATATATATATATATACAATCGATTTATTTCTCATATTAATGACGCACAAAATTTTACACAATAAATAATGAAATCGTTTAAAGAAAGACATTAAATGTGTATTGTCAAAAAATGATTTGCATATGATATGATTTTAACTTGCGCAAATAATCCATATTAGAAGGTAAGTTATTAAAAACAAACAACCTAATTAGAAACATTAAAATATTTTGTAAGCAATGTAATAAATATGATATCAACATGCGCAAGTTTACCGTTTGAATAATAAGGAAAGTTTTTAATATTTGTCCAAATTTTAAATCTTGCCCAAGGGTAAACTAAATCGATAATATTTATTGATTTCAACTTGCGCAAGTAACCCATATTGTGAATAAGTGATTTGCATATTTAATGATTTCAATTTGCACAAGTAATCCATATTAAAAAAGGCAAGTTTTGTCAATAAGTTATTTGCATATTTAATGATTTCAACTTGTGCAAGTAATCCATATTAGAAAGGTAAGTTATTAAAAACAAACAACCTAATTAGGAGGGGTGGGCACTTTACCCGATATCTGAAGTGGCACCCGAACCCGCTCTGAAAATGCATGTCAAGTTTTTAATTAAAAACTAACAAAAAATTACATCCAAATTTTTTTAAAAAATAGCTAAATTAATGCCTTTTTAGTTTTAAATTTTTATGTCTAAATCTATTAACCATTCAATCTATTAAAAATAAAAAATTAGTTAACTGAAAGTTATATTTTTAAATATAAGAAACTTGAGAAATGAAAATTTTAATTTTTTTTCAAAATCTAAATATTCGAACCCGATCTGAAATAACCGAATCCGAACTAAAAATACCCGAACCCGACCCGAAGTACAGAAATACCCGAACGGGTTCTACACCTCTATACCGAAATACTCGAAAATCCAAAATACCCGACCCGAACCCGAACGGGTATCCGAACGCCCACCCCTACTAATTAGAAACATTATAATATTTTCTAAGCAAATGTAATTAATATGATATCAACATGCACAAGTTTACTGTTTGAATAATAAGGAATGTTTTTAATATTTGTCTTAGTTCTAAATTTTGCCCAATGCTAAATTAAATCGATAATTATTATCCCCTATCTATATATGGGCTTAACGAAATCGACAATAGTTTTGGGCTTGTCTACATAAGCGATTGATTAAAATAAATGAAAAATAAAATTCAAAAAAATCGACCAGTAGAATTATAACAATTTTTCTGAGAAGCTCTATATTAATGCCATGTCAGCAGAAATCACTAAAGTGACTTCTCTTTTAATGTATAGGAGGATTGTATATGTGTCGTAATTCTTTATTTAGGTGAATAATATTATTTTTCCATAAATAATAAACAAACATTTATGTAGACATATTAAAAGAAAATATAAAAAATCAAAATATTTGATAGATTTATAAATTTTTAAATTTTATTGAACATGAAATAATATTATATTGACATACCGTCATCGGTCTCCTAACTCATTACAACCCATTTGGCAAATACAAAAAATAAATAATTGTAACAGTTTATATATTTTAAAATTTTTATTTGAAAAAAAGTAGATTAAAATTACGTACCGTGACTACGGAATATTCTCAAAAATTTGTTTGTAGACAACATTCAATGTTTTTGTCTTCGGATTCCCTTCTTTACCAGTTATTAGGATTTTTAATTCAGATCTCGACTTAACTCTTGAAAGTGCAACTTTGCCCTGCATTTTGTAAGCATTTTATAAATTATTTTAAAATTATGATAAATTTATTCTTTAAACAACGATAAATAATTTAAAAATAATATTAATAAACATTTTTGGATTTGTAATATTTAAAATAGTTATTATATAATTATATTCGAACAGAGTTCATCAAGTGGAGGATAAAACTATTATAAATATCTTATATAAAATTTCGTTTATTTTATTTTATAGGTTATAAATATTAAAAGTAATAAATAAAACATTATTAGTCTTTCAATAATTTCGAGAATAGTTTCCATAAATTGTTATTTGTAATATTCGTTAGATTATATGGCAAGTGATGTTAAACGTCAATAAATTAAACAATTATTCCATATTTGGAAAACATATATATATATATATATATATATATATATATATATATATATATATATATATATAACAATGACAAATTAAATGGTAGAGTATGTAAACACCTGTTTTCTACCATCGTGAGTTAGAACACCGCCGTATTTAAGAATCATAAGAGCCTCTACAGGTCTTTATTCTTCGCCTTCACCATCCCACTTCAGCGGCTTCAGTTGAACCTTCCTGTATATCCTTGAGAAATTTCCTCCCTGCGCCATTTCAAAAGGTTCTCTGCTGTGAGAAAATGACCTCATAAATTAAATAAAAAATGCATAATGCTAGCTTACTTATAAGATAGTATATTCAACAAAAAAAATGATATAAGATAGTATTACTAAATGATATTATGTAATACTTTCCCGGACAATATTCAACAAAGAGAGAGAAAGTACTAAAGAACCTCTTCAAGAACTGCTTTAACTTGGCGAAACTTCTCAGCATGTTCAATCAAGGTTTTCTGGATCACTATCACTCTCACGACCTGGTCTACATATAAAAAAAGAAGACCATATTGTTGTTACCAGTATTCAACACATAGAAAATATAGACCAGACATGTTTTTTGGAGACAAGACACAAATAGTTGAGTTCAGGGTTCTAAAGATGAGGAGTCTTTGCGTCTAAACACATTTTTCTTAGCACACAAGCATCATTGTCGTAATACCTTAATAGTATGAGAGGAGAGATTTGTGAATAATACTTTAAATAATGAAAAGAGAATGTTTGTATTTTAAGACCTTGGGTGTCTCCTATATATATACAGTCGATTTATTCTCATATTAATGATTTTAATATTTTTCACAATAAATAATAAAATCGTTTAAAGAAAGATATTAAATGTGTATTGTCAAAAAATGATTTGCATATGACATGATTTTAACTTGCGCAAGTAGTCCATATTAGAAAGGTAAGTTATTAAAAACAAACAATCTGATTAGAAACATTAAAAGAGATTTTGTATGCAATATAATAAATATGATATCAACATGCGCAAGTTTACCGTTTGAATAATAAAGAAAGTTTTTAATATTTGTCTTAATTCTAAATCTTGCCCAAAGGTAAACTAAATCGATAAATTTAATGATTTCAACTTGCGCAAGTAATCCATATTGTTAATAAATTATTTGCATATTTAATGATTTAAACTTGCGCAAGTAATCTATATTAGAAAGGTAAGTTATTAAAAACAAATTTTGTCAATAAGTTATTTGCATATTTAATGATTTCAACTTGCGCAAGTAATCCATATTAAAAAGGTAAGTTATTAAAAACAAACAACCTAATTAGTAGGGGTGGGCACTTTACCCGATATCCGAAGTGGCACCCGAACCCGATCCGAAAAACCCGAACTGAAATCCGAACCAAAGTAGCAAAATATCCGAACGGGTATTGAATAAGGAGAGATTGGATACCCGAACCCGAACGGATAATACCCGAACCCGAATGGATATCCGAAGATAACCGAACATATGTATAATTAACCTTATATTTTTAGTTTACATCTCTCATTTTATATAAAATATATATATTGATACTGCACATACTTTAAGTTCATATGATATACATACAATTACGAAAAAAATGATTTATTACTCACTTAAAATGCATGTCAAGTTTTTTATTTAAAAAATTAACAAAAATTTACATCTGAAATTTTTAAAAAATAACTAAATTAATGCTTTTTTAGTTTTAAAATGTTATGTCCAAATCTATTAACTATTCAATCTATTAAAAATAAAAAATTAGTTAACTGAAAGTTATATTTTTAAATATAAGAAACTCTTGAGAAATGAAAATTTTAATTTTTTTTTTCAAAATCTAAATATCCTAACCAGATCCGAAATAACCGAATCCGAACTAAAAATACCCGAACCCGACCCGAAGTATAGAAATACCCGAACGGGTTCTATACCTCTATACCGAAATTCCCGAAAATCTGAAATACCCGACCCGAATCCGAACGGGTACCCAAGGCTAATCTAAATCGATAATTATTATCCCCTAACTATATATGGGCTTAACGAAATCGACAATAGTTTTGGGTTTGTCTACATAAGCGATTGATTAAAATAAATGAAAAAGAAAAATTCAAAAAACTAGCCAATAGAATTATAATGTTTTTCCTGAGAAGCTCTATATGAGTGCCACCTCAGCAGAAATCACTAAAGTGACTTCTCTTTTAATGTATAGGAGGATGTTTTATACAAATATTCTATTTTTTAAATTTTAAAACAAAGTTGTGTTTAATTTTATTTTAATACCTTTTTTATTTTTAAATAAAAATTTTATTTTAAATACAATTGGTCTCTTTATCTTTCTGGTAATAACTAGATAAAATATTTAATTTTAATTACAAATAGATAAAGAAACAACTTTTTTTAGAGCGTTAATATTACTGTATATTTCTCAGATCCATTAATAAATTTTAAAATTATTAATATTTTGTTAACATATGAGTATTCTATTAGAATTTTTTATCAATAGATTGTATTTTTTAATTAACTTCTTACAAAACTTCTATTTTTAGAAAGTTATTATTTTTGGAAAGTTATTATATTTTTAATAAATCTTTGTAAATTTTGGATTTTAATTTAGAAATTAGGTTAACAAGAATTTTTGTTGATATATGATTATTCTTTTATAATTTTTTACAATACGTTGTATTTTTCAATTAAATTTGAAAAAAAAACTGATTATTTTTGGAAAATTATCATTTTTTAAAGAACTATTGTAGATTTGGAATTTTGATTTAGAAATTAGTTTAACAAATTTTTTTTATTGATATAAAATATACTTATAGATTTTGATCAATATGTTGTATTTTTAATTAAATTGATACATGAGTTTCTTTGGTTTAGAAATTAGCACAACAAGAAGTTTTGTTTATATGCTGTATTTATAAAATAAAATTTTAAAAATTGTTATTTTTAGAAAGTTATGAAAAATTCTAAAGAATACTTTTCATTCAAAAAAATTCTTGTTAGCTTAGAGATGATATTGAAAAAACACAAATATAATTTAACTTCTTTTTAACAAATGCAACTTTAAGTATGAAACAACAAATACAATTCGTAGGATGAAACAACACAACTTTTGACATTAATCGGTATTGGTATTATTAATAATTTTAGAGATGATGTTGAAAAAACACAAATGTAATTTAACTTTCTTTTCAATCAATGTAACATTTAAGATAAAACAACACAGTCTTTGAGAAATACTGTATGTATAACTAGGGTCGGCCCGCCCTACGGGCGGGATATTAGTTAATTTGATATCCACTAAATGTTCGAGTTGAAATTTGTTTTAAGATTCAAGAATTTTGTTATCTGTTATGTCTTACTTATTAGTATGCGGTGGTATAGTTGTTTTTCGATTATTCTTGCTTTGGTATTGTATCAAATTAACTAATTGTCCAACTCATAATTATAGATGTACAAATGTGGATTTGTGATAAAGTTTGATGACAATACTGTTTTTTTTTTTAATTTTTATTCATAGTGGAGTGTGCATGTGTCAGAAAGAGGCCTATAACAACTTTTATGTTTTTGTGTATGGATTTTAAATATATATTATTTTGTATAATGCATATTTGCTCTACAACATTTGCTTGTAGACTAAAAAAATTGTTTTTTATATTTTTAAAAGAGAAAATATTTAGTCTAGAATATAACATGGACATATGTATTGACTATATATAGAAGTTGGGTGTTATTTTAAAATGACATATGTATAGAGATTTTTCAACCATTACTTCACTGGCATAAAACATTTATAACTGTAAATACCTTCTTTTAAAAGCAAAACTAATAAAAGCGTGTACAACAAATGTATTTTGATATATATTATATGCATCAAGTTATAAAGGTTGGAAACAGTGCAAAACTGTTTGGAGTAAAGTTTTTAACTTCACGATCTTCATCTTAACGTCAGTTCAGTGTCGAAGAAGCATGGACTTCCAGCTGACACGATAATAAGTATTTTCGCGGCCACATATTTATAAAAAGTGACTTTAGCCTAGTGGTTCTAAGAGAAATTAACAGTGCTGGAGGTGTTGGGTTCAATTACCCTTAACTGCATTCATTTATTTTGGCCCTAAATATAAAAAGGGACACGTGTCACTCCCAGAACGCACGAATTGATGATGTGGCATCACGGGAGAGAGGCAAACATTTCTTTATATATATAGATTTAAGTTATTTTTAACAAATGCAACTTGCAACTTTTATGATGAAACAACACAACCTTTCAACATTAATTGAGATTGATATTATTAATAGATTAATTTTGAATTACTTCTTATTGTTTTCACCTAAACACCAATATGATGTTGGATGGACTTGTTGATGCTTTTGGTAGAGTAAGAAAAAGAAGAAATTGAAAATGAAAAAAGACTCAAGCATAAGGAGATTGACCAAGAAGTGGTTCCAAATCACCCAGTTGTTGCCTCAAGAAGTTATAGACTGACTCTGTGGAATCCGAAGCAATTCGAACCACAACTCCTTTCCCCTGCAATATATTCACACCATGTTTCAATCATTAAAGCCTAGCCGCAATAGCCATTCATGCGTTGTCTCTAATCCTACCGGTCAATCTTGTCTAGTTTTGGGCAAAGCTGTGTATATATATATATATGGTTTCTTGATGGATAGGAGAAACAAGATTTAAGGATTTGGAAACTGAGAAAGAAAGCATGATTACTACTAACCTCAGGGCCAAAAGTGCTGCAGGAAGCTATGAACTCTGGTTTCATGAAGCCATTACGTACCCTTGAATCAGGATTGTGTCTCCGAGAACTATAAGAGATCTGCAACTGTTCCGACATCATATTCTTCACGTTTTCTTGAACTTGCTTCTGGAGTTCCCTCAGCTTTGGCCTTTTGCCAAACAGATTTAGCAAATAAACCAAATTCTCACTATAAAGATGTGCTCTAGTGCCTTCTCTAGAACTACTGCAAGAAGACAGAGAGAAACCAACCCGAAGAGTATGACCATTGCTATGGCATGATAGTCTTGCATCCGCTCCGCTATGCTTTGTATGTTCCTCTTCTCTAGCAGCACCTGGAGTAAACAAACCGTTACCACAGTAAGGTCTAATAATCTTGGTCATGAATGTTCTTATCAGATGAGAGTAAATGAGATTAGTAATTTACTGTGTCAAGGAATAAAGGTTTATCATCTTCCAGGTAGACATTGTTTATGCTTTTATAAAACTCGAAGTCCCATTTTTCACCATTTGCGTGACGCCCGCTTGTGATCCAATCCACAAGGACAAGGTTAGAGTCTGAAAGCAATCTGAAGTTCTGTTTCTGATAGTACCGAGCAGTGGAGAAGCAAGTCACTGGATCTGGAACCACAACCAAAAGAGACTCACTCCCTATTCTCGCCTACTGCACGACAACAATATGAGAAACAGGAATCAAAGAAAAAGAGTCTTATTCTATTGCAATAGCAAACTGGTGTTCTATCTAACACATACACAGCTCAAATGATTGTAGCAGACATGTGAAAGAAACATTACTTCTAAAGTCTGTTCAGAGCACTTTGATCCTATTGCCTTGTATACCTGTAGTGAAATAACAGGATCCAAGCCCAGAGAATCAAACCAAGTAAGATGAAGTTAGTGTATCCATTTCAAAAGAGACGGAATGTTTTAACCTTAGTAGAAGACTGGGTTGTAAGAACTGCAGTGCAGCCATCACCAATGGTGAACTCACATGAAATCGAATCTCCCTATGAACAAGAACTTGTTCAATTAACTGACAAATTTACTGAGAGACAAAAGGAAGTGAGAGAGAGAGAGAGGGAAGTACAGAGACAATGCCGCCGCCATAGGTGATACTGTAAATCCAGACAACATCAGTTCCGACAGGAGCTACCTGAAAGTTCGATATCTTCCTTCACTGTCGGGAACTTAAGCAAGTGAAATTCTGAATAAGAATCTGCATTAAAATAGATAGAGAGAACCTTGGTAGGAAGTATGAACTTGAGAGGATACTTAGAGAAGCAACTCGTAGCCGTAGATCTCCCTCTTATCTTCTCCACCACCACTTTCCCTGTCGCCATCTCTGGTCTCTCTCTCTCTCTCTCCACTGTCGTTGACTCTCTCGTTTTAATTTGAGTTGACTAAATATATACACATCTCATCATGTTGCTTCCGGGTGTTCATAAAAATATGATCTTTGAGTAGAAAAATGCCAAATTTATTCGTTGAAACATCTCTCAGGTGCAAATCATACACAAAGTCAAACGCTTTCATATTAAAGTTACAACATTTCTCAACTCTTGCTTTTTATTTTAGTGGGTGTTGTTCTTGCCTAGAGCCCAGACACAAACTCTTTCAAAATCTCTTTTGGATTCATCATCAATGGCGGAAATGTCTAACGTTGGTGAAGAGAAGAGAGACACCATACTTGTTGCAGCAATCAATAGCGTCTTGGTCTCTAATACTACCTCCAGGCTCTGCTATTGCTCCTATTCCTTTCTCACACGCCTCTTCTACCGCATCTTTCCAAGCTGCCATTCATCACACAACAACAACAGCAAGTATTAAAACTTTCTCTTCATAGAAGCATTACGCTATTACAAACAGAAGAGTGGTCTATGAAAATAAATATACCAAATGGGAAGAAGGCGTCACTGGCCAAGGCAGCTCCTTTGGCTTCCTCGCCAGCTTTCTTAAAAGCTAGTCTCAAACTCTCTACTCGGTTTGGCTGTCCACTTCCCATCCCCAGCATACAGTTGTTCTTCACCATAAACAACCCAAGAATCAGAATCATGAACGAGCCAAGACGTATAGAAAGAGAAGAAGAAAGGGAACCAACCTTTGCTATCACAATGGCATTGCTCTTGACATGCTTAACACAAAGCCAGGCAAATTTGGCATCCGCAAGCTCGCTTTCAGTTGGAGTCTTATCCGAGACGGCTTTAAAACTGATGTCTTCTGGAGTTATATCATCCGAGTCTTGAGCTAACCATCCTCCACCAACTTGTCTGAGAGACAGCTTCCCTTGGTCATTCTTTTTCGCCTCCAGGATCCTCAGAGTTTTCGACTTCCCTTTGAGAACTTCAAGACCTTTAGCAGTGTACTTTGGAGCAACCACGATTTCATAAAACATTCTAGTTTCCCCGTCTGTTGGGCTCCTGAACTCCCGGAGCTCTCTAGCAAGAACCTAGAGACATATTAACAGATTATTAGACAACTGAATACACTATGGACAGAACTAGTTGAATTTACCTCGTCCACTTCGACATTGAAGGCTACAATGCCACCAAAGGCGCTAACTGGGTCAGCTTTCACAGCTAAACGGTAAGCCTCGAGAATATCATCGCGTGAGGCAACACCACAAGGATTTGTGTGCTTCACGACCACACATGTCGGGTTTTCGAATTCTGACACACAGTTCCACGCAGCGTCAGCATCAAGATAGTTGTTGTATGACATTTCCTGCTCAAAGAAATATCAAAAAAGGGATTATATGGCTGGAAGGCAAGTACAAGGATGATAAATGACAGTTAAAAACTAAAAGTACCTTTCCATGGTGCTGAATGGCTGTGGCAATACCACCAGCGTTGACTTCAGCAAGGCTCTTATCAACATAAAAGGCAGCCTTTTGATGAGGATTTTCACCGTAGCGAAGGGAGCTTTTAAGTGAAAGAGGAACTGTAAAGCTGGGAGGGAACTTCTCTTCTGAGAAAGGTTGCAAGACAAAGATATAATGATTTAGAAAGAAGTTTGATTTTTTAGTATATTCATGTTGAGTCACAAGTCTAAGCACTTACTTCCTTCGGTCTGCTTCCATAGCCATTCTGAGACGGCGGAATCATAAGCAGCAACATGCTGAAAGGCCTTCCACGCAAGTTTTCTGCGGAACTGTTGGTCACTCTGCCCTCCTTTGAGATACTCCAAAACGGCTTGATAATCCTCTGAATCGACAACAATGAGGACATCCTTGTGGTTCTGTCCAATAACATAAAAACACATTCATCATCAAGAAATGAATATAAGGAATAAGTTTCATATGCATATGTATTACCTTAGCAGCTGCTCTGATCATAGCAGGACCACCAATGTCGATGTTCTCAATCCCATCCTCAAAACTGATCCCACCTGGAGCAGTTACTTTGTTGTAGAACGGATACAAATTGACAACCACCACATCAAATGTACCTGTCATTCAATACATACGAAACGATGTAATTTAGCATAAAGACACACTATAGACAGCTTAATCTCAACCTTAGAAGGCAAACTAAATGTGAAAACAAACCAATGCCATGCTCATTAAGAGCTTCCATGTGATGCTCCACATCTCTTCTAGCGAGGATACCACCGTGAATGTTTGGGTGCAAAGTCTTCACACGGCCATCAAGCTGATTTTCGAGAAGAAGAAAAAAAAACAAAACAAGAGCTAAGTTTAACATACCAAACTAAATTGCTTAATCATTTTTTTTAATGAAAGGTGAATCCTATTGAAGAATTAAAAACGATAACAAAAGAGATGCGAACTTAAAGAAAGAAACTTGCCATTTCAGGGAAATGAGTAAGCGTCTCGACTTTGGTGACAGAGACTCCAGCATTCTCCAAAGTAGAAGCAGTTCCTCCAGTAGAAACAATGGTGTATCTAGAGATGAAAAAAAAAGGAATCATTTTTAAGTCCATAAACATAACTCAAGTTGTGAAGAAGACATACCCTAGCTCTTGAAGACCGTTGCCAAGAGTAGCTAAATCCTTCTTGTCAGATAAAGATATCAAAGCTTGCTTCTTTCCTGTTGTATACATTAAAAAACCTTATTGTATACAAAAAATATAATCAAAATCGATCTCTGAACATGAAATTTCATGTTAACAGAGAAAAAACAAACCAGAGGAGGCCGAGGACTGTGGCTGGTTCTTTAGAGCTGTCTGAGACTCTGACATGGCTCTGACCGCAACGAAACTTGGACGCAGAGACTTACAGTATACCTGCTGCTTCTGAAAAAAAATCAACTAAGTCTTTATCATCAGAATGTGAAAGAAAGACACAAAAGAAGGCGTCGACAAAGGGAGAGGAGAGAGCTTACAGGCTGAGCAAAGCGAAAAGGCGCGACGGTTTTCCTGCGCAAGTAGCCGTAGAGAATATCGCCAGAGCGAGCACTCACGGAGGTGGCGGTAGCGGTGGCGGCGGAGCTGAGCATATCTATCTGTTTCGCAACAGTTGTGAGGAGTAGTAGTGAGTGGTAATGTTTTTAGGGTTTTTGCGATTTTGCGGCTAATTGGAAAAACAAATTAAAAAAAAAATAAGAATTAATAGGGAAATATTTAATAATATATTATTGGAAGTAATTATTTATTTATTTATTATTAAGGATGTTGACATTAGATAACACCTGTAATCTCGCCTGGAATATTTCGGAAAAAGCTTATGGTTAAGTAGAAACCAAAAGTCTAATGTGTACTGTGAAACCAAATTAGTAGTAAGAAAGTTAAACTTTACTGGATTGAAGTGGCAAATCAATGGAGATGACGATTACTATGAATAAATCAAAATAGTTTTTTTTTTTGGGGCAAAATAGGATTAAAACTAGATTAGCGTGAAAAATTATAACTAACTACAGATAATATTTGGTTAGCCTTTAATATAATTTTGCAAGTAATGTTTCACACAGGTCGATGTGTTCTCTTTCGGAATCGTCTTGTGGGAAATCCTTACATTACAGGTGACTAGGTGAGGAACCCTACGCCAATCTGCATTACGGGGCAATAATCGGTAAATGACTTTCTGTTCTCTTTTATTACCAACAAAGGTTTTGTACAATTGTAGGCAGTACATTCAGTTCGGTCTTTACTAATTTGTTGCTTGTATGAATAAAAATGATAGGAGGCATTGTGAACAATACACTGAGACCAACCGTGCCAAGCTACTATGATCCAGAATGGAGGGTTGCTGATGGAGCAGTGTTGGGCTCCTGACCCATTTGTTCGACCTTCCTTCCCAGAGATAGCAAGACGTCTCCGTACCATGTCCTCTGCGGTACAGACAAAAGCTCACGCCGCCAGCCACCAAATCCACAAGTAATCCATCAGTTTATCATTGCGGCTACATAAAAATAAATGGTTTTTGTATATATATTTTCTTCTTCTTTCGGATTCCAGAGTTTGAAGGTGTGAAAATATTGTGTTGGTTTGTACAAAAAAAAAAAAAAAAACTAAAAGCACATTATTTTGTTATCCATTGTTTATTATTATTGAGTGTAAGTAAATTGGTTTTGGTACAAGTACTTGGACTCTTCTGTAGTAAGAGTCATATTTTTCTTTTTGAGCAATTGTATAATCTTACTCTCCATATACAACATGATAGACAACATTACATTCAAAAAGGGATATACATACAACACATGCAATATCATCCGTGCATTAGTGCATACACATATCTCATATCTTATACATAGAAGATCTGACCAACATTCAGAAGGCTCTCCTGAGGAACATTGAAGATAACACTATGTTCTCTACAAATCTTCCTCAAAAACGCATACACATAATCAATAGCTATCTTCTTGTAGAACCTCGCTTGCCTCCTCGCTCTAACCACCGTGTTCCCCATTATATGCACCACTCCCGCATCTCTACACCTATTTATAAACTCCAGCTCATCCACTCCACCGCTCATCTGGCTCGACGCCGTCACCGTGTGGCTCACCCGTTTCACCGGCGTTATGGACTCTATAGAGTCAAACGTATCAAAGGTTGCAACATTCTCGTTCTTTTCTTTGAAATGATTCTGGCTTCCACATATGCTGTAGTCATCTGAATCAGAACAGCCTCCTTCCATCATGGACTCAAGTCGTATGAACAAGAAGAGGCTCTCGAAGAGACGTTTTTCGAAGTCATCGTCTTTCTTGTGCAAGTCTCCATATCCATACCTGTTAACAAATGGCTTCAAGGTTAAGAATGATATGGCTAAGGACAAAACAGTTTACACAACTTCAAACTTAAAACTAATAATGGCTAAGGACAAAACAGTTTACACAACTCCAAACTTAAAACTAATAGTGATAAATTGGATCGGTCCTAACCTTTTATATATTATTTTATTAATTCTTTAACTACAGATGTTAAACTTTCATGTGTTACCTTGCAACGCAACGGAACATGTGGAAGTTTTTAGGACCAATCCTTTTAACAAGGAACCGTTCTTCCTCGGGAACAGTGTAAACCGGAAGGTTCTTGACGCATACAAACACCACAACAGAGTGAATAGCCGGTAGGTTTGTAATGAAGTGAGAGAAGATGTGAGGGACTCCACTAGCTAGCTCAGTGTAGACAAGCCCAACACCAGGAACACGAACAAGCCCAAGGCTAGGCCCAAGTCCAAGAATCCAAGCCATTGAGACTCTACTATGCATCTCAAACTCATACCTCTTCAAAGTTCCGTAATGCCATACCGACATGATGAGGAGAAACGCTGCAGCGATAACAAGCGGAACCCAACCTCCTTGGTCCACTTTGAATAGCATGGCTGAGAAGTAAGTGCATTCAACCACAAGCGAGAGGACGGTGAACACAAGAACAAGAACCCAATGGCAACGCCACACTAGGATCATGATCAATGTCATAAGCAGAGTTGTGACAAGCATGACGATCACAACTGCTGTTCCGTAAGCGTTACCTATCTGACTCTGGTTCTTGAATCCAGCCGTGACGGCGATGCAGAGGATCATCAAGATCCAGTTGATGTCCGGAACGTAGATCTGACCAAGAAACTTTCTAGAAGTGTGGACTACTTTAACCCTAGGGAAACAACCGTGTGCTAGAGCTTGCTTGATCAAAGAGAACGTGGCTGAGATCGTGGCTTGGCTTGCAACAATGGCTGCAGCAGTTGCAATAATGAACATTGGCCAATACACACTTCCTACAAAGAATACAAAAAAATAAATAACTTTAACTCCAAGCTTCTTCTAACAAACACTACAGACTAAAAAGTAGGTAACTTATCAAACAAGAAACCTGGAATGGAACGGTAAAACGCATCAGCCACGTGATGAGGGTGGTTTCTAATGTAGGCAGCTTGTCCACTATAAGCCAAGAGAAGGCAAGGAAAGACAATGGCAGTGAAAGCGATTTGAACAGCGGAAACAGGAAAGTGAGATAGGTCAGCGAAGAGTGCTTCAATCCCTGCCATTTTCAAGAAAATCAAGATTTAGTATTGTTGAAGATTCAAGGGCAGAGTCAGCAGCTTCTTCTTTTTGTTGTTACCTGTTATACTAAGCATGATGCCTCCAAGGGATGTCCAGCGATCTATACCTCCTCTTTTGAAATAACGGTAGATATACACAGGGGAGAAAGCTTTCAAGACGGTGGTATCATGTTTCCAGATGTTGTACATACCGATACTTGCGATGGAGAGAAACCAGAGAAAGACAATGGGAGCGAAAAGCCAACCAACACGGTCTGTTCCGTAATGCTGTACACTGAACAAGCTGACTAGTATCACAACCGCAACAAGAACAACAACACCTGCAATATAATAACAATAACCAACAAACTTATGATTACTAATGAGACATCAAATGTTTCCAATGGAGTTGAATGTATTAAGTGGTGATACCATTGCTTATATGAGGAAGGTTTACTCTTAGCCCTCCTGCAGCTGACAGAACTGCAAAAAAGAGTGTAATGTTATTATCAATAATCGTTCATCAAGCCGGTCCTGAGATTTTGGGGTTGTAGGCGATTTAGTAAAAAATTTCTAATAATTTTTTTTTATTTTTACAAATTTGGGGACCTATATATGTAATTTTCTTCAAATATTTTGGGGGCTATTTCACTTGGCTATGCCCAGGACCAGAACACAACTTACTTGAAAGAGAAAGTGAGAAGGCATTACCAGAAATGGCTGGAGTAAGGATACCATCACCAATGACCATGCAAGTACCAACAAGAACCAAAACAAGAAGAGCTGTTTTCCTAGATGTCCTGTCTTCTAACCACCTTTTGGTTTTGGCAGCAAAGGAATGCTCATGAAAGGTAGACCGGCTGTAAGTAGTAAGCTCTTCATCGGTACGGTGCTGGTTCCTTATCGTTTTCACCTTGGCGTGTCTACATAGTAATGAATAGAGAGCAAAGGTTCCACCTTTCAATAAAAAAACAACTAAGTCAGTAACTAGCAAAGTGAAAATGCATAAAGATTTGTGATTTGGTATTACCTTGACCATTGTCATTGGCTTTACATACAACGAAAACGTATTTGAGGAGAGGGATGAGTGTGAGTGAATAGATAATGAGAGATAGAGCTCCAATGATGTCTTCAGGATCTTTGATCCCATGAGGGAATGTATTGTAGAAAACATAGAGAGGAGAAGTCCCTAAATCTCCATAGACAACACCAAGGCTCTGAAACGAAAGCTGCAGAAGCAGAAGAGCAGAGAATTTCTGCAATAACCAAATTGAGTTTAGAGACAAGATTTGGAGTTTGTTGTAATAATAAAAAAAAATTAAAAATTAGAAAATAAACCTTTTCTTTGTACATGTTCCTAAGCCGACCAGCTTCTTCATCCATAGATTGATCAAGCTTCTGGTCCAAATCCCACATGCTACCTCTCTCATCACTCTCTTCATCAATCTCACCACCACCCATTGTTGCTGCTTCTACTCTTGCCGCCATTTTTTTTAACTCATAAAGCTCAGATCTTTACAAGCAAAACAATAAAAGTGTGAAATTTTCACAAATACAAACAGATTTTTCAAGAAGACAGGAAAGTGCTTAAAGAGGGAATGTCGTAAGAGCTGCTACTTCTTGCCAGATTGAGAAAAAAGAGATGGGAGTGAACAGTAAAAGGAGAAGATCCTGTAAATTGACAAAGAGACAAATAAGATCAGGAAGATGTAACAATCACACAAAAAAAAGTATCAAACAAAGAATATTCGAAAATCAATTTTTCATACAGGAACCACTCACAATTAAAACTTTTCTTCCTTTTTTAAAACAGAGATTAGCTAAAGTATTATATTATGTGGAGGATAAACAAGAGACAACAGAAGAAGAAGAAGAAGTTGTCTTTTCAAAAGAAATAGATTCTCACGGTATGTAAGGTGTTTGCATCTGTGGGTCCTGTTTGATTGAGGACCATTGAAGTTACCAGAAGAAAGAAAGCTCTCAACTTTCACTCAGAATTGAGAGAAAAGCCAGAGACTTTGCCTTCTCTCTCTTTCTCCGCAAAGAAGGCAAAGTTATGTTTCTAGAGAGAGAGAGTATGCATATATGGTTATGATCTCTGACAGATATGAACATGGAGGGAATTAAATAAAAATAAATTAGCGTAAATAATCATAAGTCCATTTCATTTTAAATGTATTGGAATTATCGAACAACTATTTAATTAGTTGTATTCTGTGTACTAAGATTGAAAAGTACAATACTTTACGCACGCACACACGTACAAAAAGGACTCTAACATCATGTATAGGGGAAAACGTACATTACATACTTAAAAAAAAAAAAAACAGTGCCAAACCAGATAAATTTAGTTTGTTTATTTATAATTATTTTTAGATCCAAATTAAAATTTTCTAATCATGATATTAATAATGTTTTCAGGAACAGTTGATAAATAATATATAAAGTATATTCTAATGTAACGGTCATAGAACTTTTTTATCTACGCTAACTAGGACGAAGATTATTTTCTTTTGTCAAACGTGATTCTTGATTTGTCCGTCAGAGAATCAATTTCTATAGTGTAATTAAATAATTTAAAAGGACAATTCAATCAAGGTACTACTCAATAATCAAATATTGGATCCGTTCTGATTTTCTTTTTAGCTTTATATACACATCTCGATCTAATTACCCAACATGTTTGCAATTTTTCTTTATTCTTTATTTTTTCTTCTTCATTTTTTAAAAAGGATTTTCATATTAAAATTGCAGTAAGAAAGAGGCATTCTTTATTTATTTCTTTTGTGTCGTCAATCAACATCTCATGTTTAAGACCAAGCTGCTGACTGTATATGTCTGATTTACATTCCAATATAATTGCATATTATCAACAAAAGAAAATTAGTTGGACCAGCCATAAAATAATATTGAGAAGATTTTTTCTAGAACAATTAAACTAAAATTTTAAACCCTCATTAGTTACTTTTAAAAAACCTTGAAAAAGGTGACTTGCTTCACATGCTTTTTAACAAGAAGGTTTTCTTAACAGCCAATGTCTCTATGATTCTCTCACGGCATTCTTCGTTATCTCATTACTTGGTTTGCATGCGGTACTGTTTCTCATATGTTAATTTTATACAATATCTGGAAAGAGCGAACTGAAAAGAGTTACCATCTAATAGATAAAGCCTGTTCAGACCAAACTCAGCATCTGGTAACACAAAATCCCCACGCCTTTGTGACCTCTGGCGACCCTAGTTTCCAAGCACACATGAGTCACGTTTAGCTCGATTTTTTTTCTTTCTAAAAACTCTGATAATTCATATTGTTTTTTCCCAATTTCTTTTCCAGTCCATGTAAATATTATTTTGTGGAGTATTTATGTTTATAATTTGAAAACACTGAAGTTGAAATTTGTTTTGAATGATCCTATTGTTTTCAAAACAATTGGTTTGAGCTTTGTGGACGTCTTACCCATGAAAAAGAGAGAGTTACACTGAGAGACACAATCTGTCTTTCATTTACGTGAAGAGACACATTCTCTCTTTGACACACTTTCTCATGACAGCTGTTTTTGTGTGGACAGAAATAACCCTACTTTTTGTGTAAGGAGAAGTTTGTTTATTTTAAAGAAGGAAACGTAAGTTGAGCAAAATGAAACTAAGTTTGTTCTTAGTTGCAATAAATGATAAAAGTTCAAATGAAAAAGTAGATATATAAGTAAAAATGAAATTTTTGGGGCGTTGGATCTATTTACAGGCATAAGATCTAACGACTGCAAATATGTTTACCTTCTATAATGTAAATATTTTTATATTGGTAGATAGTGCAATTAAAAGAGATACAAAGATGGTGAGAATAGTGTGATGTCATGTGAGCCACACGGCTTTAACCATTTCACTGATAAATTTTTCTTTTGGTTTCAAAACAAAAATGTATATGAACCAAAATCTAATTGTATAATACAAAACAAAAATGTATTTGAACCCTATCATGTTATACAAATCTCGTAAATACCCAGAACATAGAAGACAGAGGTGGGATTTTCATTGTTATCCATATCTCATCTTACCACCTCTTATCTAACCATTGCGCACTTGACCTCTCCCCTCTTCTCACTCTCATGTCCACAGCCACCACATCCACATACTGCCGATCACATCCACACATCCTCTGTCCACAACATCCACCAACACAGCATCTATCACCACTTTCTTCTCCTCACGTCTTCCACCTCTGTGTCTACATCTACCACCACAGCATCCACAGCCACAGCATCCACCACCTCCTCCTCTTCCTCACGTCTACGACCTCCGTATCCACATCCACCATCACAACATCCACATCCACTTCCTCCTCCTCACGTCTTCCACCTTCGTGTCCACATCCACCACCACAACATCCACAGCCACAACATCCACCACCATCGCCTCCTCCTCACGTCTTCCAACTCCGTTTCCACATCCACCACCATAGCATCCACAACCACCTTCTCCTCACGTCTTCTACTTCCGTATCCACATCTGCCACCACGGCATCTACCATCGCGGCATCCACCACCACAATAAGACAAAAAAACTAAATTTTCATATATGAATCTGTTAGATATATCTATGAAATTAGGAATAGAGAGACATGATTGAGAATAGATTTGAGTTTCTGGATTCATGGTGTGACTCACTAATGGTCGAGGATGAAGAGCTGGAGAGGCTAATCCGGCGAACCAGTCTCAGATCGGGTAAAATCTAGAGGTGGAGACAGAGAGCTTGAACAAAGTGACGGCTCCGACGCTTCACCAAACACGCCATGACGGAGATCTTGTTACATAAGAGAGAAATCAGGGCAAGAGGGATATTTATAGTGATTGTGATTCTACCTCTTGATCAAGGAGAAGAAAGGGGATCGAGAAACATGGATTATGGTTCAATTTCTCAGACCCTTATGTTGGAGCAAGAGGTTAGGATTTGATTTGTTTGTGTTTTCACGATTTAGAGATTTCCAAGAGATAATGTTCTTGTTTTTTTTTTAATAGTTTATTTGTTTTAAAGAAATAGTTAGAAAAATAACTAAAGACACATGATCACCTAAAGATGCCATCTCATTGGTTGAAGGTTATCTTGGTAATTTCTCTGAGAGAAAGTGTTCTAAAGACACAATGTGTCTCTTTAAGTAATTAATAACTCAGAATGTGTCTCTCAGGGTAAATTTTTCCATGAAAAAACTTTGACCTGGTAAGTGAGAGTAATTTGTCCATTTCGGGAACGTTAACGCTATCTGAGCTCATCGCACTTGCCATTTTTAGCAACCGTAAACTATTTAATAAGTCCTATGTATTATATATCACACCCTGATTTTGATATCTTGGCACTTGCAGTAGAAATATGATATCGAAATAACAACTAGATCTGTTAACTCCACCAAGATAATGGTTTATAAACAATGAAAAGAACTGAAGTACATTGAATCAAAATCAAACACCTTACATAATACCTACCATAACAAATACTTTATAATATCACCAAAAATCGAATAAATTTGGATATCCTAACCACAATACTACACACTAGATAATATTCTCTGAAAAAAACGTTACACTAATTTAACGAACGAGAATCACGATGGAAAGTTATAAACAATAAAAGATCACTGTAGTTAACCTTAGAATCATCACTACTGAATAGTGATGTATTTTCTTTCTTTCTGCCAATTACTATATTTGAGTACATTTTTCAGATCCGTGAGTTTTAATATTTTGTTTATAGTTAGTTATACATCTATCACCTAACACGTATATTCCACTACGTTGCATGCACACATGTAGGTATCCAGCTTACACACTTGGATTCCAAAGTAACATAATGGCCTGGCGTGTGCATTATCATAATCTATAATGAATCCACATTAATCAAATCATGAACGAAAGTCTATCAACGACAATTAATACATATAAAAATAAGCTTTTGTTTTGCTTTTTTTTTTTTGAACACAAGCTTTTGTTTTGCTATATATCCGAATATAATGTCATTATATACAAAAGGACCAAAACAGAGATAATCAGTTATCAAAAACTAATTCCTAATGATAATCAGAAGATCAGTCTCAACTAATTGTGGTAGTATGGTGAAAAACTGGGATATACACACATTATTAGTTTCGAACTACCCCTTTTTTCATGGAAAAATTTCAAGGTGAGCCATGTAATATCATGTGATCAGTCTCAATTCAGCCATGAGCCATGTAATATCATGTGATAGGTGCACCCACGTGGCTGTATGCTAAATATAAACATTACGACAGCTGGTACGGTTAACCCTATGATGTATGTTGTGGAATGTGGTCCTTTGTCCAAAACACATACGAGTCCAAGTTTTTTTTGGGTTCAAGTACTTGTATTTGTTGGCTTCATGAGAACAACAAATGAACATATTTTATCTATACAGATCTCACATATTCTCGTGTTTACTAGAAAAAAAAGTTTAGTATTAAAAGAAAAATCTTAAATTTTCACTCGTTGGCGATTTCCAATCAATACTAATATTATATTATTATATAACAGATGTATCAAATTCTTTTGATAGTTTGGTATACCTACATATTTTGGTAGAGATGTAACCCGCAATACCTACTCACAATACCATATTTTACTATTGCTTTCAGGTCTGTTCCATAGTACACGGCACAACCATTCAGAACCGGACTAATACAAAAAGTCTTGGATACAGTCAAATAAAACACCAGTCTCAATTTTAAAATACTTTAAAAATCAATATATATATATATATATATACACATAAATTTTTTGAAATTATTATTAAAATTTTATCAATTTTTTTACTAAATTATTATTGGTCTCCAAGATTTGAGAGCCGGTCCTTCTATATATATGATGTTTATCTTCTAAGTTCTAACCACAGTTTGCCAATGATCCAAAACCAGCGGCCCTAGTGATAAACAAATTTGACATACATGAGAGCTTTCACGTGACCACTCTTGCTGGGCCAGAAGTTTTCCAAGACTAGTTAAGCGAAGACTATTAATGTTCGATGAGTACATAACGTTAGCTTAGATGTATTATAGGGTTGTCGACAAAAAAAAAGATGTATTATAGGGTTTACTTTTTGTCTGAAAATGCGACCAAAATAGCTTTAATAATTTTCTAAAAATCAAATAATTTACATACGTCCAAATTAGTTTTGGCCCATGATCTCAAAAGGAATAAGATCCTTATCCTAATTAAATTACGAGAAAATAACTGAAATTGTAAACTTATTTGTAATATGTTTTTAAAATTCATGTATTCATGTCATTGTGTATTTATTCATACGTGTTATCGTTTTCGAACCTGCAACTAGTTTTGTCACCATATGTGATGACTGATTCATGCATGGTATGATGGAAAATCACATCGGATTTATATAAGACGTGGCGCGATTTAAATGGTGATGGATGACCAATGTACCAGCAACAATATCATGGCATATCTCTAGAATCCAACGTTGATACGTATATATAGAGATATCATATACAGTATCTGCTATATGGTATCGATAAAGACATGTATATGTATGTATGCTTCTTCAGATGCATTCCATTTTTATTCGACTTTTTCTTATTGGTTAACCTATGTGTACTGACCAATCAATTATCGGGCTATTTTAATTAGTATATATCAACATTAAATATTATGAGAATGTATTTTAAAGTAGTCAGAAATGAAATTTAGATTAGTTGAGCGCACCCTAAAACATCATACGAACTAGAGTGTTTTTAGTTGAATTCACTTAAAATTCATATTGTAAGCGACTATTTTCTATATATAAATAAACATATGATTATTAAGTTACTTAAAATTGTACTATATTGTAACATCGAACTAGGATATATTTTAAAATCAATAATCGTGCTTACTCTATTTTTTCCTCCCAATGAATTATTGGTGATTGTACTGGTGTATGATAATTAAGGATTAGTCAATTTAATAATCAATTGAAAGACATGCAATGTTTTCAGCTTGTCGTCGGTTAGGTTTCATTTAATCATTTCAGTTCTTTTCTTTCAATCAACTAAACATTTGTTATCCGTTCCGTTTCCAGTTCTTTCTTATTTTTTTTTTTCCAATTTTTGTAAGAAATTGTATGTAAAAGTGAAAGGTCCGAAAAATAAATGTCCAGTTAGATGTATTTTTAGCCGCCTAAAACATGATTTTATTTATAGATCACTACATTAATTTTTTCAATGTTTTAAATTATATAAATTTTAGAGCATAAAGTTGGTCCTTTATAAACTACTATATAAATCTTAGCAGCTAAAGTTGGTGTGTTCTAGCCATGACAGATACGACTGTGTATGGCTTCATACATCTGTATATCATGGAGAAAGCTAACACGTTTCACAGGACAAAACAGTGAAACACATACAATGTATGACTGATAAATACCGGTATTGGAGACCAAACCAAGTTAACCTCTATCTTCTATTGTGTCCGGTCTCCCCAATACCGTTATTTTTTGTTGGTTTGGTCAAATTCATACCATAAGTAAACACCTATTTTCCGATTGTTGCCTTGCAGATGAACAATTGACAGTTGACCAAAGCTTGCAAAGAGTGATATACTCTGAAACATTGGCAGAAACCAATCGATGTTGTTACATGCAAGGCCGGTTATAGGCTAAAAGGGCTTTTATGTGCCAAATTTTATAATAAGTTTCGGTGATCAACTACAAAAAGTTTGTTTGAGCTGATATCTCCTAGAGTTATTAAATTTTTCTAGGCACTGACATGTACAGAGTAACAATGGGGCAACAAAAAAAAGAATGGATGGTGGTCCGTATAAAGTGTGACACTATATTAAGTACGAGAAAAAAAACTAATGGAATCTACAAAAAAAATAAGGATTTCAAATATATCTTCCTTATGAATCTGTTTCCTGACCGGAAAAGTCAAGCCACGAGAGGCGGACATCCGCATGCGCAAGTCTCAGGGCCAAGAAGTTAGGAGCTCCTCCACTATCTGATAGGTCTCGCTCAAGAGACAAAAAGAGTTTTCTTTATATGGAAGTGATGACACCAGTTTGGTTTGTGCACAGACATGAGCAGTCTGGCTCAGTGGAGTTTCTAAGAACCAGACGTTTGTCACGGTTACTCATTAGCTTGATGAGTGGTAGCTTCTGTGAGACTTGACGCCAGATCTCCTTCACAGCTCCATTCGGGTTCCCATAGTCAAAATACCGTCTTACCTGTGTGCATATCATCAGGTATGAGACAAACATCTCCAAATCACCTAAAAGAACCAAATATTTCAATACAAGGAGAAAGGTACCGTCTTCATCTCTCTCTGATACTCCAGGATCTTCTTCCTTCCAATCTTCCTCAGCATCTTAACCAGAAACCCAGGCTTCAGTGCCACATTGGCCTCAACAAAAATCGAAAACTTTCTATAATCTATAACATCCTCAAAAGGCAACTCGATGCTATCGCTAACAATCACAGGCACACACAAGCTAACAATAGAGTCAAACAGCCTGCAAGCGGATGGAGTATCACCAGCAGGGTTTAGACAGAACTTAGAAGTATGCATTCCTTTCGTAGCAGCTCGTCTGTTCTCTCTAGATTGAGTCCCATGCTTTATCGTCACGTCTCCTTCCTTTTCAAGAACTTGGAACAGCAAATCACGAACCTTCCCACCCTGAAGACACACGAAGAAGCAGACCAACATTGTTTATTACAATAAAAAGAACCTGATGCCGTTTCGGACAACAACACAAGAGACAGTAACTCTCTGTTTCTTGCAATAACATAACTACCACTCTGCTCAAGTTTCAACCTTTATCCAAACCCACAAAGGCCAAAGAGATTCAAACTTACATCTTTGCGATATCGATTGCCCATGAAGAAGAGCAACGTGTTACGAGACTCAACACCTATCTCCCCAGTGAAGATATTAACCCTATGAGAGTAAGGAATCACCACATCTTTAACGAACGAGCCTTGATCAGGCCTCAACCGCCCGAAATCCGAAACCAGAAGAACCGCGTTCTTGACCCGGTCCAAGATCCGATACAAGGCGTTCGGATCTCCAGCGGGAATCACGTGATCTCTCCCTCCGTTTCTCCTCCACCACACCTGACGCTCGAGCCAATCAATCAACCCCTCCTGCATCTTCTCGTCGCTGTAACCCGACCCGGGCTCAACCGGGCGACCCGCGTTCACGATTAAGCTCAAGGAAGAGAACACGGGGACGTAGAAGAGATCGGCATCCGCAGGATCCAACACGCGGGTGATAGGAGAGCCGGATCGATCCGCCTCGGGTCGGTTTAGATCCGAGAAGAGGTACCACTCGTGCATGTGCTGATGACCCGGGTACTTGAGCGCGGTGACGTCATTGGTAGGCTTTTTGAGCCCGCCGCCGCCGCCGCTGCGGACGATGGAGTGCTGCTGGATTACGCCGTGGGTGAATCTCGTGGGGAGATCGTACATGTAAACCTTGACTCTGGGCTGGATCGGAGAAGGAGCTTCTCGTTCTCGCTCTTCGCGGATGAGCTGACGCGGGAGATCGGACGAGGAAGGGAGGGAGCGGCTGACGGAGGCGTTGAGGATGGCGTAGATTGCGATTACGGAGACGACGGCGATGGCTGCTCGTTGGAGGACGGAGGATTTGCGCGCCATTTGTTGGAAGGAGATTAGGGTTTTTTCAGGTATGTGAGAGAGATTGGAGAATGTTTAGTTTAGCTCTCAGAGTCGAGCGAGACTCGTGATCGTGAAGATAGACTGTTTGTATTGTATCTGGTTCTACACGCTTCCATAAACGCTATTCATTAATCAATATTAATTTTAGGCATGTGCACAAAACCGAAATATTAACTGAATCTGATCCTAACGAATGAGTTAAGAGGCTGAATCCGAATAACCAAAATTCTGATCAGATAACCTAACACGAAAGCCTAATCTATACTATTAAAACGACATCGTTTTGATATACGAGAAAAAGTAAATAAATAAATATGTTTATTCCGGTTACATTAACAACTAGATAAAAATAATTTTTTGAAATATTACTACAAATTTGAAATTATATAAATTACTATTTTCTTCATTTTATCCAATTTAAAATTTTGGTGATAATTTTTTCTGATTTATATAAATACATTAACATGTTTTGTATTTATCATATCTTTAATAAACTTATATCTTACTAAAATATAAATAATAAAATATTTATTATTATGTGATCTTAAATATACTTAAAACTTTGAATTATTTATAAACTTTTCTTATATAAATTATTTTTAATTTTTAAACTATTAAGTGGACATTTTTCTATTGTTCAAGGTTAATATTATGTATTTTTGATATTTTGTTCAAAAATGTTAAGGGGCCTTTTACTTTTCTTTCACTAAGATATCTTGTACAAAATATTAGACATTTTAAATAATAACTAGAATATATAAAAGCAATCACCAAAGTTTTAAATTGGATAAGATGAAGAAGAATAGTGGTTTATATAATAGGGAATTTCAATTTGTAATAATATTTTTAAAAAGTTATTTTAATATAGTTGTTAGTGTGCTCCTTTAAAAGGGTATCCCGACATGGGTTTGAGTCCTGGAATGAACATATTTTTTAAAAAATATCTATATCAAAACGATGTCGTCTTATCTTGTTAGCGATTGACTAACTTGTGTTAGAGTCAACGTAGATTTGTGCACGTTTTAAGAAGTTTGGATAGTTTTTCTTAAATTATAATTGAGTTGAAGTCGTTTTTGGCACTGACCATTTGTTCGGGTCCTATTTGGCATGACTGAAATTGTTGAGGTCGAAATTGCCAATTTTCCTTGTATATCAAACAACGTCGTTTTATCTTCTTAACAGTTGACTAACTTCTGTTAGAGCCAACGTAGATTTAAGCACGTTTTAAGAAGTTCGGGTAATTTTTTAAAATTATAATTGAGTTGAAGTCGTATTTGGCACTGATCAATTGTTTGGGTCGTATTTGACACAATCGAAATTGTTAGGGTCGAAATTGACACTTTTTCCCGAAGATGACTGTTGTGTATGGTTCCTTACCAGTACACGCTTCATTCCATAAAAAGTTAAAACTATTTACTAATCAGTATTATTAATTTTAGGCATGTGCACAAAACCCATATCCAAATCGAAAATCTATGAGAAAACTCGACCTGAAAATTTGAATTAGAATCTAAAATAATATTCCAAACCTAAAACAAACATCAAATATTAATTTTGATATGATTATATAAAAATACAGTAGAACTTCTATAAAAACCATCATCTCGAGGTTAAAGAAAGATCATATCAATCCCATTAAGTCTGAGCTGATCGACTCTTACAGGAAACCCTTGATCCTCGGATATGAGGACAAGCTTCTAACCTCCTTATTCTTTATTCGTCACTGTTTGAAGAAAGTTCTGTAGAGACTCATCGATAGAAATATCCGCGATTTGGCTCTTAGGTTTCCTTAGGTGCTCTGGAATGTCCTCCATAGCATCATATGATATATATATATATCATCTTCAATGCTTTCATTTTTTGTTCTATCTCTATCCTTAAAGAATTTCTAATGATCCGCTTGTACTGTGGAGAGTTAGCTTTCCAGATAAACAAAAAACTTGAACGGCGAACTGAAACCAATATTTTCTAGGCCTGGGTGATAAGCTGTACAGTAAACTTAGTTTTCATATTAGACGGGATTGAAGCGTTCTCATAATCATTGATATCTTGCATATTTACATTGTTTTATCCATTTATTCATGTGCATTTTCATCATATAGATTAGGACTTAGCCATGTCTAGGTTGCATTTTGCATGCATATGTCTCTATCAGGTATTTGAGTACCACATGGAGTTTCTGGAGACATTTGGGTGCATTTGGAGCTCAAAAGGAGGTGATTAGAGTGATCTTTGGACGAGCACTGCCGGAGCGACCTCTCGGAGCGACGGCATGAGGTCGCTGTGCACCACATCCCGGAGCGACTCATCCAGAGCGACTGCACAAGGTCGCTCGCGTTTTCACGTCTGGAAACACACATTTACACCTCGGAGCGACCTTCCAGAGCGACGTGCTGAAGTCGCTCCCGAAGCTCAGAGCGACCATACCAGAGCGACAGGGAGAAGTCGCTCGCGTTTTCATCACCCGGAGACGCGAGAACGAGCCCGGAGCGACCTCTCGCAGCGACACAGCGAGGTCGCTCCCGAAGCCTGGAGCGACTTGTCGGAGCGACGGGCTGAGGTCGCTCCGTGTTTTGTTTCTGCTCGAACTTGTGATTTCTCAAGGGCATTTTGGTCATTTCATTATGCACGTTTTTATTTTCTAAACCTATGTTTTATTACTCTGTAAGCCATTGGAGGCGAGATAATCTCTTTTCTAGAGGAGAACTAGTAAAAAACCTTTTTTGATTCAGATTTCATTGCTTTCATCTTGTGTTCTTGTTGATTTCTTATCTATTTCTCTACATGGTTAATCTAGAATCCAATATGGGTTTAAGAGGAATCATGGAGATTAGTGAGTAATCATCTTTTGAATTCATGGGTTAGGGAGATTAAGGGTGATTAGGTTAGTTCTAGGTTGTTTTAGTGTAGATCATTCTTGTTCCTTGCTAGTAGAGTATTCATAATGCATCTTCTGAGTTGGCCACTCAAAAGTTGATCAATAGGCATTTCCCACCCAAAAGGTGTTTGATGAAATGCCTGAGACAACTCTCCTAGGCTTTTAGTATACTTTGCCAAAGACATTTGTTGTTAAAGGTGCTAAGATAGCTAATAGACTTGTTAGTAATGATTGCTTTCATATTATTCAACCAAAGACATTTGATGTTTGAGATATGTTAGCAAATGAGCATTCATCTAGACATAGAGCTTGCTTAGAATTGTGTCTAGGCTTAAGGTTGATAGTTTGATTGATCATTTGCCATCCTTAGTTCGATACTTGATCACCCAAGGTCTAATCCCTATGCCCATGAGTTCTCTTTTCCCTTAGTCAAGAAAGTATCATTCTGTTATTGCTTTTTAGATTTAGTAGTAGTTTAAAACCCATCTAAATCATTGGTTGCACTTAGATTAAGTGAGTACTTGCATTCTCAGTGCTTTGATATCCCTCAGAACTGGTTCGACAATCTTCTATACTACAACATTTGTCTTAGGAGCCTTGAAAACTCCTAACATCAAATTGGCGCCGTTGCCAAATTCTGAGTAGATTTGAACATTGAGATTTAGTCACTTGCTTGAGACTAAGTCATTTTTATTTTCTTTTGTTACTGATTCTTCTTCACCTCCCTTTAATCTACAGGTGTATGAACTTGAGGAGCAGGGGTCCATCAAACCTAGTTCCAATAGCTGCAGACATCAGAGCTTTAGAGAGAGAGTGTGCTAGAAATAGAAGAGAAGAAGAGCAACAGGCTCACTTGCAGAGATTGAGTACTGATATGGGAGACATACCTCAAAACCAACAGCGAGCAGCTCGACCCATTGGCACTTACGACCGCCCCAACATTCATGGTCATAGATTGGGAATCCGAGCACCCGCTGTGGCAGCCAACAACTTTGAGATCAAATCAGGACTCCTCAACGTGATCGAGAACAACAAGTATCATGGCTTGGCTCTAGAGGATCCATTTGATCACTTGGACAGGTTCGACAGCTACTGTGGGTTGTCAAAAACCAATGGTGTGTCCGAAGATGCCTTAAAGCTCAAGCTATTCCCTTTCTCTTTGGGGGATAAGGCACGTCAGTGGGAGAAGTCTCTACCCAGTGACTCCATCACTACTTGGGATGACTGCAAGAAAGCATTCTTGGAGAAGTTCTTCTCTACTTCAAGAACTGCTAAGCTGAGAAACGAGATTTCCAGCTTTCAACAGAAGAACTTGGAAGGCTTCAGTGAAGCCTGGGAGAGATTCAAGGGCTACCAAGCTCAATGCCCACACCATGGCTTTTCTAAGGAGAGCTTGCTGAGCACATTCTACCGTGGTGCTCTTCCTAAGTACAGAGCCAGACTGGATACAGCTAGCAATGGGTTCTTCTTGGGGAGAACTGAGGAGATGCAGAAGAGCTGGTTGACAACATGGTAAAGAGTGATGCAGTCTACAGTGGAGACCACGACAGAGGCAGTAGAACAGATGATAAGCAGACGAGGAAAGAGATCAAAGCTTTGGAAGACAAGATCGACCTACTCATTGCTGAAAAAGCAACCCAAGAGCAGCTGAAGTTTGTTGGTAACTCCAAGCAGGAAGATCCACTTGCTGTCAATGAGGTTGAGGGTTTGGAAGGTCAAGAGGAGTTGTGTTTCATCAACAACAATGGTAGCTGGTACAAAAAGGAGCCCAACTTTCAGTACAACAACTACCAACAGAAATCCTATCCAAACAACCAACAGAGTGGCTATCCGCCAAGAAACAACCAGCAAGGCAGCTATCAGCCTCAGCAAAACCCCTCGTCTGGTTCTTCTGCTCCTCAAGAGAGCAGCACTGATACCTTACTGAAGCAAATCTTGGAGTCTCAGACTAGAAGTGAGAAGCAAGTTGGTTATGAGTTGAAGAACCTTCATTCCAAGATTGATGGGAGCTACAATGAGCTCAACAACAAATTCTCACACCTTGCTTCTACAGTCAAGAATTTAGAGAATCAGTTTGCTTCCATGAACACTCACCAGAATCGCCAGCAAGGATCTCTACCTGGAAAATCTGACCAAAATCCCAAGGAGGCCAAAGCTATCACCCTTAGGAGTGGTAAGCAGTTACCTCCTAGAACCCTCACCAAGGATGCTGAGAAACTAGGTGAGGGGGTTGCCATCAACATAGATGATGAAGTGGTGATTGTTGATGAGAAGATCAATGACGAGATCTTGGAGAAGATAGTGGAAGCCAAAGGTAAAGGAAAGGTTGGAGAAGAGAAGAAGACAGTAAAGGATGGTGAAGTTGTTACTCCAGCAAGTGAAAGTTCTTTTGTTCCTCCTCCCTATGAACCCAAACTTCCATTCCCTGGTAGATTCAAGAAGCAGCTGCTAGAGAAGTACAAGGCTCTGTTTGAGAAGCAAATGAGTGAAGCTCAGGTTGCAATGCCCATCATCGATGCTTTCATGTTGATTCCTCAATACAACAAGTTCCTGAAAGATGTTGTAGCTGCAAAGAAGAAGGAGATGGAAGGCATGATGATTCTTACCCATGAGTGCAATGCCATCATCCAGAGGCTTGATGTTCCAGAGAAATTAGAGGATCCAGGAAGCTTCACACTACCTTGTGCTCTTGGACCTATGGTATTTGAGAAAAGTCTCTGCGATTTGGGAGCTAGTGTCAGCTTGATGCCTTTGTCTGTTGCAAAGAAGCTTGGATTCACTCAGTACAAGAAGTGTAGACTCTCTCTGGTGTTAGCTGATCGTTCAGTGAAGTACCCTGTGGGCATCTTAGAGGACCTCCCTGTGAAGATTGGAAGGTATGAGATACCTACAGATTTTGTGGTGCTTGAGATGGGTGAGGAGGCTCAAGACCCATTGATTCTAGGAAGGCCATTCTTAGCTACAGCAGGAGCTATTGTTAATGTGAAGGAAGGCACGATTGATCTCCATTTGGGTAAAGAGAACATCCTCCACTTTGACATCAAGGAGAAAATGAGGAAACCAACTGTGTTCGGGCAAGCCTTCTACATTGAAGAGATGGCCACTCCTGCTGATGAGCACCTTGAAGAGTTACCACCTGAGGACGACGAGGAGGGAGCATCTCCCTCTACTCATTCCCTATAGAAGGTAAACCACCACACTCCCTTGTATATACCATTTCATTTTTGCATATTAGTCTTCTTTTCGGTATCTCTCTCTACTTGACAACACAGAGACTGTGTAACTCAAGTTTGGGGGAGGTACCAAGTATTTGATCATGTTTGCTTTGATGTTTTCATTGAGTCATGCATTGCATACCTATTTGCATAAAAAAAAAAAAAAAAAAAATCATTTAGTTTGCATCATTTGCATTTTTAGGAGAGTCTAGAGCATATAGGTTGCATTCACTTGCATTGGGAGCAATGATTTTAAATGCCTTGTAAAGAACACTACGTTGCACCTTGAGTAGCTTTGCACCTCTCAAAAACTTGTATGTTTCGAGCCTTGAAAACTCTTCCTGAAACTTGTTGATTGCTGAAACTCAGTCTTTGAAGCCAACTACAACCTTATTAGAAATGAATGAACTTAATGCTTCTTGCTTAGGGTCCCTTGTGTACTGAGTCATGGCTATACACACTGGAGTTGTCACATCTTTTATGCCAATCTTTTTGACAAACTCTAGTGGTAGACCACTCCCAAAACCTTTCCTTCCTTTTAAGCTTTCATTGTTTGATGAGTGAGGCCTTCTTCGGAAAGTCTTACATGCGCATAATGTTGAGAGTATCGGGAACGACAATGCTTGATCTTCATTTTTGCTAGATTGGACACTCTTTTGTCTAGCTATAGGTGGGAGGGTGAGTGTTGTGATCATGATTTGGGAGAAATGAAAAATAAAAAGGATAGACTCTTTGTGCTTAAGTGAATTGATTTTCTGGGATAAGTAGAGAACCTCTAGCTCTAGTTTTGAAAAGTCTTGGCCCCCAACCTAAAAAAAAAAAAAATATATAATAAAAAAAAAAAAAAAAGAAATCGAAAAAAAAAAAAGAAAGAAAAGGGGGCTAGCAAAGTTGTTAGGAGCTAAGAAATGTTTTGAGGTTGTAGAAAAATCCCTTGTAGATTTCAAAAAGAAAGAGTTAAAGTTCTTAAGATCTTTTGGTGAGAGATGTGAGTTGGGTTTGACATTTGGGAATGATTGTGTAATGGTATGTTTGGGAAAAGGGTAGAACAATGGAGATTGAGCATTGTATGCATGAGTTGATCCCTTTCTTAGATATATTATGTGCAATGTCAAGGCTACTTGTTTCGAGAGTAAACCACTTTAAAGATCATATGTTTTGAACCTCTTGAATCACTTGAATAAAAGCCTTCCCTTACCCAACCAAATGACTTGGACCAACTGACCATTTGCAAGAATTCACCTGATGTTTTGTGCTTAATGAATGTGAGAGTTGGTTGATTTGAATGTGTGGATGCTTGATGATGAGTGTAAGAACAAAAAGAGTTAAGATAGGCCTAGAGAAGCTAGAGTGTAATAAGAGAGTGTGCTAGTTGTGTTTCTTTTGGCTATGTGCTCCCACCTTCAACCTCTCTCCCTATGAGTTCTAGAAAGTTCACTTGAGGACAAGTAAAAGAACAAGTTTGGGGGAGTTGATATCTTGCATATTTACATTGTTTTATCCATTATTCATGTGCATTTTCATCATATAGATTAGGATTTAGCCATGTCTAGGTTGCATTTTGCATACATATGTCTCTATCAGGTATTTGAGTACCACATGGAGTTTCTGGAGACATTTGGGTGCATTTGGAGCTCAAAAGGAGGTGATTAGAGTGATCTTTGGACGAGCACTGCCGGAGCGACCTCTCGGAGCGACGGCATGAGGTCGCTGTGCACCACATCCCGGAGCGACTCATCTAGAGCGACTGCACAAGGTCGCTCGCGTTTTCATGTCTGGAGACACACATTTACACCTCGGAGCGACCTTCCAGAGCGACGTGCTGAAGTCGCTCCCGAAGCTCAGAGCGACCATACCAGAGCGACAGGGAGAAGTCGCTAGCGTTTTCATCACCCGGAGACGCGAGAACGAGCCCGGAGCGACCTCTCGCAGCGACACAGCGAGGTCGCTCCCGAAGCCTGGAGCGACTTGTCGGAGCGACGGGCTGAGGTCGCTCCGTGTTTTGTTTCTGCTCGAACTTGTGATTTCTCAAGGGCATTTTGGTCATTTCATTATGCACGTTTTTATTTTCTAAACCTATGTTTTATTACTCTGTAAGCCATTGGAGGCAGATAATCTCTTTTCTAGGAGAACTAGTAAAAAACCTTTTTTGATTCAGATTTCATTGCTTTCATCTTGTGTTCTTGTTGATTTCTTATCTATTTCTCTACATGGTTAATCTAGAATCCAATATGGGTTTAAGAGGAATCATGGAGATTAGTGAGTAATCATCTTTTGAATTCATGGGTTAGGGAGATTAAGGGTGATTAGGTTAGTTCTAGGTTGTTTTAGTGTAGATCATTCTTGTTCCTTGCTAGTAGAGTATTCATAATGCATCTTCTGAGTTGGCCACTCAAAAGTTGATCAATAGGCATTTCCCACCCAAAAGGTGTTTGATGAAATGCCTGAGACAACTCTCCTAGGCTTTTAGTATACTTTGCCAAAGACATTTGTTGTTAAAGGTGCTAAGATAGCTAATAGACTTGTTAGTAATGATTGCTTTCATATTATTCAACCAAAGACATTTGATGTTTGAGATATGTTAGTAAATGAGCATTCATCTAGACATAGAGCTTGCTTAGAATTGTGTCTAGGCTTAAGGTTGATAGTTTGATTGATCATTTGCCATCCTTAGTTCGATACTTGATCACCCAAGGTCTAATCCCTATGCCCATGAGTTCTCTTTTCCCTTAGTCAAGAAAGTATCATTCTGTTATTGCTTTTTAGATTTAGTAGTAGTTTAAAACCCATCTAAATCATTGGTTGCACTTAGATTAAGTGAGTACTTGCATTCTCAGTGCTTTGATATCCCTCAGAACTGGTTCGACAATCTTCTATACTACAACATTTGTCTTAGGAGCCTTGAAAACTCCTAACATCAATCATATATCACAGGAGTTACAGCTTATCACCCGTGATATATGACTATGAAATTTTTTAGGCATGTGCACAAAACCAGTACACGCTTCCATAAACACTATTCACTAATCAGTATTAATTTTAGACATGTGCACAAAACCAAAAAATCTATGAAAAAACCAGACCTGAAAATTTGAATTAGTATCTACAATAAATATTCCGCACCTAAAATATCTAAATCTAAATAGAAATTAGTTACTTGGAAGCCTTCTTGTTTATTGGTTTTACCAAAAGTTTATTAATATTTTTATACTAGCTAGAATTATCGACTGTAGTATCATCTACGTTTGTAAAAAGAGAAATCAAAATTAGTTGAACCCAAAACGAAAACGGATTTGAAATAAATTTTAGAAAAAATGATAAAATATACAATAATCCGAAATATTATTAACCTAATCCGATCCAAACGATGGGCTAAGAGGCTGAATCCGGATAACCAAAATTCTGATTAGATAACCTCACATGAAAGCCTAATTAGTTTAACTTATAGCAACTTGGTTGATTAAATGTGAAAATGATTGTTAATATATGTAAATAACAGATTGATGGAAATGACCAAGAACATAAGATATGCATAATTGTTTTTGCGAATAACAAGTCCAAATGATCCAAAACATAATAAGCACAACAATTAACAAGTGTTGCCAATGATTTGTACAAATCTGATCTCTCTACATAATTGTATTTTTCTTTTTCATTTAGTAGAATGTGGCAGTGTTCTTTTACTTAGTTATGCTGTTTATAAGAGATGGGACCAGATCTAGATACAGCAAACCTTGGAAGTGGACTAGGACCTGTACTGTTTGATCCTGACCCTCCTTTATGGCTCGTGCTGTAATCTAACGGTCCAGAACGACGAGAACTACCCCTTTGTTTGCTCTTGTTTTCATTGTTCCTAGAGGTTCCAGTCTCAGGTTCGTTGTAGTGTTCCTGACTGTAGACTGAGGATGACGAGCCTTTGAAGTACCCTGAATCCGCACCTGCAGCCGTGCTACTGCCGCTACCACTACCACGGGGAGTGGTCGCGTTTTTCATGGAGGGAGAAGCGTGGATTAGCGATACAGATGGGGAATGGTGTGGGGATGCTGTTGCCAGCGGCGTGGACGGTGTGTTGGAGTAGTATTGAGTGTAGATTGACCTGAGGATTGTGTACGGAACGTGTGATTCAAGGGAGCTTCTTGGCAGGAACGGTGAGCTCTCACAGAGTTGATCTAGGAAGATAAGCTTAGCCACAAGATGAGATCTGCAGAACAAAGAAGATGGTCTATGATGATGCAAACAAAAATGTAAGAAACAGATTCCTTTTACCTGTTTGCTTCGTTCCATGAATCTAGCACGATCGACGCAGCGAATTTAACAAAGAGTAGCATTGAAGATTTGATGCTTGCTTCAGCAGTTACACGAGGTTGAAACTCTGAGTCTAGATTTTCACTAGACTGGTGACCATTGGAGAGGGACTGATGCTGCTGCTGGTATTCACGTTGTAACCTCACATACTCACTTCCTGCAATAACGGCGCTTATACACCGAGCCAAGCAATGTATGTTGTTGCTGAATCCGCCAGTCTCGATGTTGAAGCCAGTAGTGTTCCAGGCGTTTGAGCTCATGAAGGAGGCGAAAAAGTAAGGTAACAAACTCCATGAGTTGTCATTTGCACCTCCAACTTCTTCTAGGATTAATCTAACCCATTCAGAGTCATGATCCACAGATACACCATTGCCATTTGCCACGCCTCTGATCCTTCTGATCTCTTTCTTCTCAGGTACTTCTTCCGGTATGTGCTCAACGATGCCAGAGATCATCGAGTGAATCAAGGATGCATTGTCTTCAAGAACAGCTCCAGAAGCTTCGGCTAGGAGCTCATCGAAAGCCAACGCTTCACCAGCTTCAATACAAAACCCTATCACAGTATCCAAATCCACTATCTGCCTGATAGATGCATCTCTCTCCCCTCTATCACCAGAATGCATACTTGCAGCAGCTGCTTCAATCAATTCCCTGTTCGACCTCAGAGATGTTTCTATGCAGTTTACAAGGGCAGCTGTATGTACTTTCATCATCTTATCCAACCGGTCTACTCCATAGCCTCCAAATATACGAACAAACGCCTGTAGTTCCTTGAGGTCGGTGACCGACTCTGCAAAATACCCACCAACTGGTCTAGCGCTTTTGAAGTATTTGTGCCTCGGAGCAAAGAGGATTCCTGCGCCAGACACGTCTTTGATGATATTGTCCATGTACCAGTTGCACACAACTTCGACGGCGGATCCAGTGTTTTGCTGTTGTTCAGCAGGTTTTTCGAACGTATGCAAAGAAGAAACAGGCCCTGAAAACGCTTCTGTGAGTAAAATTTCTCGGATGCCTTGGGTTAGGTCCATGCTAACGTGCTGCTCTGCCAAATGGACTATGCTCATATGCCGCCTTATAAGAGACTCCAACACAGAAGGCCGTTGAAGATCATTATCAGTTTGTAGTGCAGTGATAAATCTTCTCTTGAAATTCGCGAGGATGCATTCTCTCATGTACTGCAAATATCGAAACAGCAGGATCCAGTCAAAAAGCTTAACAAGACCAGACGATGACAGAGAATTCATCGGCTCTTTCCATGAGATAATCTTCTTAATTTACGGATTTCGAATAGGATAATTCAACCATTCATGTGTTTTCTTTCTATAGATAGATCCTTGAGTTGATATATAGAAGATTGAAAGTTCACCTCTCTTAGGACGAATACGTGATTTATAACACAAATAGGCTCCATGTCGTTCAAAATTGAACACAGATTAGTTAACCTTTGGATTGCAGCTTCCAACCTGCCATCACAAAGAGATATTTAAGATAACAGCATACAAGAGGCAGTGGTTTCATGAAAGAGAAAAAAAAACTTCAGGCTAGACTCGGGCGCTCACATTTTGATAGACTTATTATTCTCAGGATAGCTCTCATGGCCGGGTAAAGTGAAACCGCCTCCGCCTACAACCCTGGGGGATTTCATTGAAGGAGCAGAAATTCTAGATGCATTATTCAGATACGCTGCAGCTTGTTCTGGAAGAAGCTGTGAAAGCTCATCGTATCAGTTTGAGGACAGTAGTCAAATAGAAGATTTCTTTCGTTATACTATTGAGTTTGGTTAGAGACCTGTGATTCCAGAGCGCCAAACCCGCCTTCTGAATCAAGAATATTTATTAGTCCCTCCAGACCGCCCATTATTGATTCAATAAGAGACTCAACGTAAAGCACTGCGTCTCGCCCAAATTTGGTAACCTGTGGAGAAAGACAAGAAAAGCTTTTCGTTTAGTAGATGTTGTCACTGATATAGGAAAAATGGACATACAATGAGAATTCGTGATTCACCAAAAGAGAACATGTATATTGCTTGTTTTAACAACAGAGGTGATATGCTAAGAAAGAGATGTGAAATCCAATAGTAGCTAATGGAACATCAAACCGTCAACAACTTGAGCTGCCATGGAACATATGCAAACACGATAACTAAGTCAATTTAATTTTACAATCACTTCATTATTTATTGGCATACTAAGAGTGATATGGTGCTCAGTTGCTCACTGGGTGGTCGTTACACTACTTGAATGCATGCAAGAATCTCATGATCCAGACATGTACAGCGGTAGAGTGAAATATAGATTTACCTCCTCAGGAATTATTAGCGAAGCACACTCTGGGAAGCTACTAGCCACACTAAGCCATGCACAACAATGCTGGGGACGCCCTTCTGGTCCAAACATTGTATTTCTGAAAACCTTTAACAACAGTCGAATGTCAGATTATGCATAAGATGACACGGGAAAATAATGGACAATGAACAACAACAACAAGTATACAGTTGTAAGGTGTTGATGGTAGAAATATAGTTTCTTCAGACTTCCATGCTTTGATAATTGAGACTCTATCTCGTCAACACATCTGCATTGAGTAGACAAAAAAAATTTCAGGATCTTAGCTTTGCTGTTTTCCTTGCTAGAAGATAATCAAATAGTGGTCATATAAGGACGAGAACAGTACCTGGACCAGTTATAAGCTGCATTTCCTTCAGATAGCAAGCCCTCCTTCCCTGTAGAGACAGTGGCTTTTTCGAGATGTCTGATGTTTATCGATGATCGAGAAGAAGTCACAATCATCAAAATGGACAACCAATCTTTTCGGAATTCCTATACAACAAGAGGTGTGGAGCATTACGAAAACAGATTGATGAGTAAACAATATAACCTTGTTGGAACCAAGTTACCATAATATTTGGAAGACATAGCAAATGGGAAATATCTGGAACTGGAACATGAATGAATCTACCGTCTATGGTGTTTTGATTATCATTAAAAGAAAATGCAACTATATGTCATATGAATTAAAATAAGTGGATCTAGTTTAGCATCTTACAGATAGATCGCATGTGATTGCAGAAACATTTTCTCCCTGCGTTTTGGGTATAGTTTCTAGATGCTGCACAATACGCTGGAAAAGGCCTTTCAAGGTTGGATCAAGGTCCAGAGCTACGATTCCAGGAGTGCCCATCAAGTAACGAATCCTTCCAGCAGATGAAGAAAGGTATGATAGTGCATAACCTCGGGCAGCTGCATTTCAATAACCAAAGACCATTGAAATCACCATATTTTGAACACCAGTACTGATCAAAGGGCTCTTATCAAGGTTTTAATGAGTCCCAATGGGTCCAATACCAGCGTCTCAAACCCATCTAATGACAACCAATGTCCGAGGATGTGATATCTCAAATTAACAAACCTGCGATGTACTTGCGTACTAAACAACAAAGACGGTCCATTCCGTCAAGCAGGAAGCCAATGGTTGGATCATTTGGATCCTAAGAAATAATGAATAACAAATGAGTCATCATAACAAATTTGAGTTCACTGAAAGTCAAAGTTACAATGTTGAGCGACTTTGAACGTTCATGCAATCAACTTACTATGTCAACTGGTATCACTCGAGCAGCTTTGGATCTTGATGATGCAATACCAGCGTGTTGAAAATACCAGAGAACCTCAGATTGGGCCAAAGCCAATGCAGAGAATACCATCTAAGAAAGGGAAGTAAATAAATTAATAATTAAGGAATTCAGGGAAGGAAAGAACGCTTATGAGTATACCACTAGATAGGAAGACTGTTAAGTACAACCAATCAGTGACAGACGCTAAACCTTTATCCCGTATATGCAACGGCCTAAACCTAGGTTACAAGCAAAAGAAACTCAAACATCCAGCTAACCTGAATGTTTGGAGCCAACAAACTTGGTTGATCTGTGAAAAATAAAACCATCCGCCCTATTTCCTGCTTCAGCAATATTCTTCTTTCTCGGTGTATGGTATCACATAATTGCAAGGCTTGGTCATGCACCTCACTGAAAGCAGCGACCAGAACAATAATTAAATTGTATAATCAAGAGCTAATATTCTTGAAATCACAGCCTTGGAGGAAAAACGACAATTCTCCAGTATCATATGAAGATTATGAAGTTAGATGTGGCTCATAAAGCCATAAAACTGGAGCTAGAGTATGGAGTTACCTAATCATCTTCTCAACTTGCTTTGCTACACTATATTCTAGATCAGCTTCCTTTTGTTTAGTCCGACCAGACTTTGCCATCTTCTTTGATTCCAACACACGAGGTAAAACATACAACTGGTAGTCCTCATGCAACATGATGTACTGCATGGTTAGATTAACATAGTCAGCTAATGAAAACCAATCTAAGCCAAAACTCTTTGTCGCAGACAATTTGATATCAACTTACCTCATCCCGGAATAAAGTCACAACTAAGTTTTCCTTTAGCACAACCTGAAATCCAACAGGGCGGTAAACATTTATTAAAGACAGCATAAACAGGCAATCTGTAAATATAACTGGAAGCTTTTTGTACTCCATAGCTAGTAATCTTTAAATAAATTAACAATCGACATGAAAGGACATAAATTCACACAGCTAGTCCAAAAACAACCAATTTCGAAAACAGCAGAGAGAGGCAGATAATTTCTGATTTGTGTTCAACCCTCGTGAAAGATAACTGTGTGCTTCTTTATCAAGATCTCAATCAAGAACCAAAGGAAGAAAAAGATTTGTACCAGGGCGATATCAATGCTAGTAACACGAAGAAGCTCGTCAGGGCAAACGAGATATCCAAGTAGCACCCATTCTCGGTACGAAGTAACATTTGCAAGGTCCTGCGCTCTCTGTAGGAAGCAACAATGTAAAAATATGCAGTTACTAACATTATACACAAGAAAACTGTTAACGGGAAATACTTATAGCATCCTACTAATTCAGAGAATCTTTAGTCTTAATGTTGATAAGTATCTAGGCGTTCAGACGTACCATGGGATGAGCAGAATTTGTAAGTATGTCTGGGAATCGAGGATGATATGGGCTTAAAAATCCCTCATTTCTCAACTTCCTCGTGTCAGCAGATAGAAAAATACTGGGTCCTACGGCCTCCAGGACCTAAGAAAATGGGTAACATTGTTAGTGCTGATGTATCAATTCCAGTATTAGCTCATAGTATACCCGTTCATTTTTAATTTGGTTATAGCAGGTGCAGTCTCAAATCTTACAATCCAGTGAAATCCTAATAAGCCAGATAACCAAATCAAACAAAGACGAAATATTAACCTCTCCAATCCTCGGACTGACAAAATTCAAATCCTCTTGTAAGCCTTTCAATGGCGGATCATAAGAATCTATGAATTGCACCAAGCTGGATGAAAGACGAAGAGTATTAGTTCATGATAATTGGCCTATTGATTATATGTAAATTAACGAATGACACTACAAGGAAAAAATAATTCATACCGGTGATAAAAGTCACAGTCTCGATCATTTCTTGATAACGAATGCAGAAGATTGTAGACTTGCAGCAACATTTTTCTAGGAATCTACTTTGATAGAATAAACATTCTTAGAGATTGGTAACAAAAGAAGCGTATGTCTTAACTGAAATTTATGTTAATCAATCCAAATAAGCTTTCAGCATACCTTCTCAGCGAAAAGATTGACTCGGACAAATGCACAAAAGAGATCCATGAATGCATGCAGTATAAGCGAGTTCTGATGAGGCTGCAAAACACTGAACTAAGTTATGAGCTAATCATGAATAGTAAAGAGACAAAAATTATATCCTCATCCCCACAGACAAAATTTTGACAAGTAGAAATATAACTTAACATGTCGAAGTTTTTCATACTCCACCCAAGATATGAGTTCAAAGTAGAATTCAAAATTTCAACCAAAAGCAAGTAAATGCTTTACGCAGATGAGGGACGTTGACTCACCAGCAAAGTAATCACAGTGCTGCTTAGGTCTAATATAAGCCGTAGTGCCTGTTCGCGAAATGCCATCAAGTCGAGCAGCAGCTGAGAAAGAAAAAATGGGTGACGTGAGGAAAATGAAGACAACCCTACTGAAATAGAAGGCTAACAAATACCACTCTTATACAATTTACAGGCGAAAACCATATCTTAGGTATCATATATGCGTGAACATATATATACAAAGCTAGTCCTTTATGAGGAGGAAAGAAATGAATAGAGCAAACTTTTAGAAGCTTGACTATAGAGCATGTCGAGATGCTTCACTATCTTCAAGAACAATATGAGTACAACAGAACATTGACCACAACAACATATCACATAGATAGGTACCTGTATCCATGGCTCTAAGCTCTGTAAGTGAAGTTCAGCACCATCTTGCAAGCTATCCAGCGAAAACTTATCAATCTGCATAAATATTGCAAAAAAAACACATTTCTTATTACCATCACAGCAACAAAAGCACACACTAAGCCTAATACGAAAACGAACTCATAACTTACACGTTCGAGTTGTGATTTGGTAAAATTCTCAGGGAACTTCTTCGAGAGCAATGTGCAAATCCGCGGATGATTAGGAAACACACCCGCTTTCCAAAACGCCTCAGAGAATACATGACCAACAGGATCTGGGTACTCCAAGATTTGGTTCAGTCTATACATTTTAGCCATGAGTCCCTCCGCAACCTCGATCATTTGAACTACCCACTGTATGTTCAAAGCCTTGGTGGAGGCAGCAGAGCTCTGAACATGTCCATCAGAAGTCGTGTGCTTGGAGCTTCGAGACGACACTGATGAAGCCATTTCAGGTCCCAAGTACTCAGTCCACCTTGAAGGACCCTCCCATTCCCTGGATCTCACTGAAGTGGGAGACGCTGATTCATCTTGAGATGGATAGTATTGACGGGAATTCGCCATGAATGATCAAACCCCAGTAAAAGAGAGTCCTGCAAGTAAGGGGAAACTCAATTTCAGAATCAACATTACACGATTGCATTCCTGAGAATCGTGACTCGAGGATTGTATGTTAAACCCAGTGATTGTGATTCTCAACAACACCTCGTCAGCTAATTGGAGTGAAGTTCTATAGGATACGATCTTAAACAAGTTTACGAAGCTAGGAATCGCGATTGATTATTACTCCATTGATGTCTTCTCGAGGAGCTAGGTATAACAAAGACCCAGGTCAAGCAAGAGTCTCGTGAATAGTGAAGTTACCTGAGGAAGGAAGCTCCGATGTGGGAAAGTCAAGTAGGAGAATTGCTCGGAGGTGAGTGTTAGAGTTCAGATCTGAGTTTCTTCAATCTTCTCCGGAGGAGACGAAGACGGTGAAGAAGAGGAGAGAGCGAGCAGAAGGACAAAACCGTCTATTATTTTAATAGAATTATTTATTTGTTTTTTTATTTTGAAATTTAAATTCTGTTAAAAAGAAAATATACAAATGCTCTTGTTGGGTGGTTGAGATATAAATAAGTTTCCCAAGTTTTGACGAAGATGAGGAGGATAAGTCCATTAACTAATTTACTACTCTTTAACTTCTTTTTTTATAACTTTTATACAGGAAGTAAGTTAAATTCAAAGATCAAAGGTGATTTTGATGGCAACAAATGCCACTTGTGATTATCATTACCTCTACTACAAAGCTGCTTTTAGGTGTACTAATTGTCAATTATTTTGAAATTACTGTGTGAAACTACTGTATGATTCAATTGATCATTTATGTTTCTGACTTTTTGATTATGTCATCGTGGCGATTTGCGAATTTTAGCAGCTCGGCTCCTTTTTCAAATTAACTGTCCTGATTTAAACAAGCATTCCATCTGTTGACAAAAAAACATTCCATCTTTTCAATATTAGAATTGATTTAAAGATAATTCGTTTGTTTATATACAATCTCTTTTTTCAAGTCTACACATAGTAGCTTATGAAGCTCCAGTGGTTGAATGATTCAACATATGGATTTAGAGATTAGAGTTCTTATCTTTCCCACTTTAGGTAGTAAGGTAAATCATAATATACCTGTGGTAAAAAAATACCCACCCTCCAGCTCTCTCCAGCTCTTCTTCATGAATCATGATTCCGAGATATATTATTAGTGGAAGACATGACAAAGAACAAATGATAAGATAAATTAAAATAAAAGAAATACTTAAAATTCGATATGAAGCAAGAAAGTACTGTATTTGTATATTAGTGCTAATAATAATAATAATTATTAGGGTTGACAAGGCAAGAATCTTGTATTACAAGGTACATCTCCGTAGCTTTGTCGGCCAATTTTGAGTGCTTGGCTTCCACAATAAGCAACAATCATTCCCAAATCTTTTCCTCACTGTGCGTGCACAGTATCATTACACCACACAAGATTTTGTTTCCTTTCACAGTTAAAACTTGCAACTTTTGAGGTTTATTCCTGAACCAAACAAGAACAAGAAAACAGTTCCATGCGGTTGGTATGATTGATATATTTCTACCTAATTCGTGTGATAAATCTTCCATTATATTCTTCTTTGCGGGTCCGAATCTTGTATCAACACTTCTTGAGAGATATAAATTATGTATCTTAGTATATATTATTGCCTATGGATCCTTCTTCATATGAGCCATTCGTCCCTTGATATTAATAGCATTTATCAGCCGGATCGGTCGCTCAAGACCTTTGGTCTCTACTCATGTTAGAAACCTTTTCAAGAATCAATTCTATCACTTAAAGATCCCAGATGCAGAGATTGGAAAGAAAAAAACAACATAAAAGGCCAAATGAGAAACAAATATGTGTTAACTCCATGAAAGATCAAATCAAATTGTAAATGCCAAAAGCTTATTATTCTCTACCATTATTATTCAAAACAATACTTAAAAAGAGAAGCAAAGATCCAAATCTTCGGAATTATCTCGATTCATCCATCTACATATATCGAAATTTTGTGTAACACAATCCTTGTTGCAGTGGAAGCTTCCCGAAGAAAAAGATCAGTGCTTGGCGTCCTCTTCTTCACAGAACTTAGAGTACTTGTCTGAATCCATCAGCTTCTCCACCTCGCCTGCATCACTCAGCTCCACCTTTATGATCCATCCTTCTTCATATGGGCTCGTGTTCACCTGTCAGTTCAAACAAAATCATATCAGCAACATAAGCAACATGTTAGTCGATGAATCAAATCTATATTGGTTGCTAGTGAACCAAGATTCTCAAAGTTTTATCACGGTTTAAAACACAGAAGCAATTCTATTACTTTAAACGAGGACTCACCAATCCAGGGGACTCTGTCAGCACCTCATTGACTTCGACCACCTTACCAGAGACTGGAGAGTTGATATCACTAGTTGCTTTCACACTTTCAACTGCTCCGAAGCTCTCACCTTGTGACACCGAACGTCCCAAATCAGGAAGCTCAACATAGACCACATCACCCAAGTGGTCCTGCGCGTGATCCGTTATACCAAACGTCGCTTTATTCCCATCAATCTTCACCCATTCATGTGAATCAGCATACTTCAAATCCTTCAATACCACTATACAAACACAACAGAACAAAAGAGAGTTTTGGATCCAACATCCCAACAACAGAATCAAACAACAAAGACCATGAAGATTTCTTTCAGGCAAACACATTAGTTTCTTCAATTCAAAACGTGAGAAACTGCAAACAACATGAACATCACACAACAACCCAAGTGTCTGAACACATTTAATACTCATTATTAACAGAGCCTCGAGTAATCAAATGCAAACTTATGTGATTTGATACGAACAAATACAAACACAAAGCCTCCGACTTTCTCTTATAATCCGATCAGATATCAACAACAACCAAAAACCCATCATTTCTATAAGTAACAATCTCAGATTCGATTATCACAGAGAGAGAAACCAAACATCAAACAAAGAGAAACGAATCAGGAAACTGAGATTCACCGGAAGCAAACCCTCGTTGGGCAACGGAGATCCTTAGATGAGAAGCAACCCTAGAAGCCCACAATAACCTAGCAGCCATCTTTTTCGTAGCGATCGAGAAAACGCCGACACAACACCAGAGATAGATATAGAGAGTGCACTCACCGAACAGCTTATCAATACGACAAAAGGGTTTGGTGGGTTTGCTTTTTTAGTTATAAAAACCAAACCTTTATTCATATAAATATCACTTTCTGAATGATTATGCGATTATGACATTGGACCATATATTATAACATAAATAATGTACATCACTACTGTTCATAAAGATCCAAACTTTATCAAGTAGACACAGTTAAGGACTTAGCCACTAGCTGCTTTGGGGCAAGAGAACTCACAGACACATTCTTATGCATCGTCCTAATCACTTCAGTAACCTGTTCCACTTGCTCCTCACTAGCACACGCCTTAAGAAGCACCTTAGCTGTTCCTCCATCAGGCACACAACCCGAATCAATCATCTCCTCAAATATCTCCAAACACTTCACATACAGCTTCTTCCTCGAGTAACCACCCATCCTCGAGGTCCACGTCACAACGTCTGGTCTCAGCTTCCTCTCCTTGACCTCCTCGAAAAGCTCCTCGACTCTCTCCAAGTACCCGGCTTTGCCGTAGACGTTGATCAAGATGTTGTACGTGCTTATATCCGCGGCGCAAGGACCCTTCTCCATCTCGGCTAGAGTCTTTTCCATCTTGGTGAATTGTCCTAACCGGCCGTATAAGTTGAGCATGCTGTTTAGTACGAACGTGTCTGGTTCTACTCCGTTTTGGCTCATCTCTTTCACGATGGCTTCGCATTTTGTCACGTCTCTGGCTCTGGAGTAGGCTGAGAGAAGCAGCATGTGGGATTTCATCGTTGGTGATATGCCGAGTTTCTTCATTTGTTCAAACACAGCTTCTGCATCTGGTTTTCAAACACACACAGTTGTATCAACATTTTTGATATAAACAGAAACCGGAATCCGGACCTTAACCGGAACAGAAAACCAATCCGATCCAATCCAAACCGTCAAAATGGGATTTAAGAACTAGGTTCTTTCGCGTTCTGTGTACAATCTGAACTGAACCAAAATCCAAATTAAGAACCGAAATTATCCGAAATTTTAGTTAAATATGTTAAAAATTGTATATATCTTTAGGTAATTTAGATTTTTAAAGTGTTTTAAAGATTTTTGTAATTTTTTATCTGTTATCTCGCATATTTTTAGAAAATTTAGATACTTCATCTAGTTTTTAATTAGTTTTTTTTTGAATCATTTATATATTTTGAGTTTTTTGATCAAATAATTAAGTTTTTTTTAACAAGAAAGATTGTGGGCGATTTGATTCAAACACGGATGGAACTAAACCGAACCCGACCCAAAAAAATTAGTGAAATTCGAATGAAACTTATGAGCACAGTGTACCAAAAACCCAAAAATTCGAATATACTGAACCAAATCTGAATGGGACACTGAACTCCCATGCCTTATCAAAACAGAGAATGTATGCAATGCTGACTCCTAATGTTTTACTGTGTGTTACCTGAGTGAAGACCTGCTCTACCATAAGCATCGACCATGATATTGTAGGATGCTCTGTCTGGTTCACATCCCATATGTTGCATTAAAGAAAAAATCTCAGCAGCACCATAAGGATAACCTGCACGACTGTCTCATGATTTTGAGGATGTTACATTTAAGTTTCTTATGATTTTCTTGGGAGGGTAATATACTAATATAAGGTTAATAACTAATCACCTGTATGCTTCCATGAGAGCGTTATAGACATATACATCAGGCTCAAGCCCATCTTCTTGCAGCTGCTCAAAAACTTCCTCAGCTTTCTGGCAAAGACCTTCTCTAGCGAATGCGTTCACTAGCGCTGTGTATGTGCAGATGTTCGGTTTACACTGGTGACTTCTCATTTCACAAAACAGTTTCCAAGACATGTATGATTTACTTGCCTGACAATAAAACCCAATGAACATGAACATGACATCTCCCAAAAAAAAACACTATGTTCATATGAAAGCTAAACCTTTCCGTATAAATTTATCATCAAGTTGTAAGTTTCAGTGGTTGGTTTGCATCGTTCCCGCTTCATCCTCTGGAAAACAACGATTGCTTCTTCAGTGTTTCCTTTCCTCTTTGTTAATCCTTCAATGTATGCATTGTATACAATAGCACCTACACAACAACACAACATCTTTGTCTCTAATCTCTCAAGTCAAGTTGAACATTTTTTTTTTTGAATTGAATTGAATGTTAAATTTAATTCAAAGAGAAAAGACCTTTTTACAAACAAGTGTTACCCTCTAAGAATTTGTATAAAAGGTCTAAACATGCCTAGACTTCAAAAAGAGATTCAAATAAAAACTTCTATCTCTTTATGAAGGTGCAGAAACCATACTTGGAGTGACATGATGCTTTTGCATCTCGATTAAAACAGCTTCAGATTTCTCTATAAGCCCGGCCAAACAGTAAGCCTTTACAAGAAGAGCGTATGTGTCTTCCGTAGGCACGCAGCGGGACTCAAGAAGCTGTACATAGAGTAACTCTGCCTCCTTGTACCTGAGCTTCTGTCCGTAAGCATCTATAAGCAAATTGAAGCAGATCACATCAGGCTGAAAGGAGCTCCTCCTTAATATCCACTCACACACCTAACACAAGAACGTTAGCTTTAGCCATTAAAGACACGTGTCAACATTCAGATGTACAGACAAAACTGAAACTGCTCCAAGAAAAGCTAACCAGAACAATGGGATCCCATTTCTTGTTCAGCCGGAGCTGCACAGCGACATTGATCAGATCATCCCATGAGGCATGTGTAGAAGGAAGAGTTCCAAGGACATCAGCTACTTTCTCAGGATCAATTTCTCTTTGAATGAAGCTCAGAATCTTCTGAGCAATAGGACTCAGAACAGGAAAAATCCCATCTACAAAACCGGATCCATACTTCCATCCTCTCCCTCTCAAAGAGCCACCTTACATTGAAAAAGACAAAACATTCAAATCTTATAGAGCATCATAAGGAACTGTCTTGATGATGTGGAGCCTTACATCGTCTCCTGGAGAGTTTCTTCTTGTTGAATCTTTTTAACTTCCCGCGTTCATCTATGACAAACCCCTCCTTTCTACAGCTTTTCACAACCCCACCACCATTGAAATGCGTCACTCCAAACCTCAAATATCTCTGGAAGCTACTGGTGTCAGTGAAAAGGCAATTCAAAGCGTTTCCAGCTACCAACCTGCCATTCAAAAGTCCAGTTGAGAGCTTTGTTTACTTTCTTTATAACCCCCCAAGTCTCAAAATGTGCTAAAGAAACCCATAACAACACCCAATAATTGATTACACTCATCTTTCTAAACCGGGAAACCAAACACTCAGAGGGATGTAGGGAACTTCAAAGTAGATAAGATTAACCGACACAATCTCAGAAACCAGCGTGAGAGAGAGTGAGAGTGGGTTCTTACATGACCAGAGAGATGTGGTGAGCTTTGGAACAGTGCTGTTGTATATATATTGATATATACTCTTCTCCTTCTTGAGTTGTTGTTCATGGAGGATAATATGTCGCAAGGATGAGAGTATCCGTTAAGTAGAGGCTCAGGACTCGTAAAGGTTTTCACTTTCATCTTCATTTTGTCGTCTTGCTTTTCTTATTTGGAAAAAGAAATACAGTTTTTTTCACGCTATAGTTTTTGAGATGTCTAAATAAAAGTCATTTTCTTCCAGGAACAAATCAATTATATCAAGATCTTAGTTTTTAAAATAAAATATAGAAACTTTTCAAATATTAAAATTAAGTCATTTTAAACATAATTTTTTTAAAAAAATTGATAGAAGAATGAAAACTAACGATTTTTTGAAGTGTCTTATATATTAAAAGAGAAGTCACAACTTTGACTCATGTGTGATTTTTTTAAAAATAGACTTAATAGACCTATTACTAGAAAATCATGTTACATTTAATTTCTAATATTATCATTATTATAGATCTAAATAACTCACTTTCTAGATTATAGGAACTAAATAATATGTCTACTACATTATAGGAACTAAATAATTATCAATCTTTTTCTAGCAAAAAAAAAACGTGATCTGGAAACAACCAATTCAATAAAAAAATATACGATAAAATTATTATATTTTAAAAATATACGATAAAATTATATTAATATATACCAAAGTAGAATTGAAAACAAAATGTTTATATAAAAATAAATGAAAATAAAAATCCGCGCGGTTGCGCGGGTCGAGATCTAGTTATATGTTAAGATATCCTCAGTTGTGTTATTTAAATTAATTGCTTTAGAAAAATCTAATTTAGAATATTTTTGTTTGTCATCTATTGCATTAATATTAGTACCCCTTCTGTTTTTTTAAAGAGTGTCATTTTAGATTTTTTTCTTGTTACATAAAAGATGTCGTTTTAGATTTTCAATAAAGCTTTTACTTACTTTTGATTGAATATTAATTGTAAAATGCATTGATCTAATAAATAAATTTATTTATCTCAAATACTTAGTCAATTAAAAAACATAAATACATTTCAATCATTTTCTTAATACGTGTGAAAAATGTATAAATGACACTTATAATAGAACGGAGAGAGTATTAATTATTAAACGTCATTTTACACAAAACTGGTAAAGGTTTATAACCTTTCCAGATTCAATAGCCACTTTGAATACTTTTAAATACTGAAAAAATATTATGAATTTTTGAAACTACTTCCACTTAAAAACAAATTTGTTAAAAGAGTCTATTAATTTTTTTTTGAAAACGCAAAAGAGTCAATTAATTAATCACATGTTTTTAGTGTCAATTAAAGTCAAATTGCAGCTAACAGTCTACAGAAGAATTGACAGATATGTCACTCTTATGATATGTTCCTGTGTTATTTGGTAGATTGAAAGTTGCTTTTGGTACCAAAAGTTTAAGAACTTGTGTGATATTTTCTTATACGAGTATTCTTTATAATTATGTCTTAATATATTAATATTTGAGTTATCATTCACTATTTTTATTTTTCGGTAAACAATATTTTATATTTATTTCTATGATATCCAGTTATTTATTTATTTTTAAATTTTAACAAAAAAAATCCGAAGGGTCATAAAAAAAGAAGCTTTTGGGCCAACACGCAACAACAGGCTACGAAGATTTTGTTAATGCAATATCCGGAATATTTATAAATAGCCGAAAGAAAACAGAGCGACCCCCCATACCGTAAACAGAACTCTCTCTCTCTCGATATTTGCGTTACTTTTCATATCGCCTCCTCGCTCCGATTCTCTCCCCCTCTCGCCGCTTGGTTCCCCCTCTCTTCCGGCGACACTCCCCCCCCCAAAAAGTATAAAAACCCTAGCCGCGATTTCTCATCGTCTTACTTTCGATTTTTGATTCCAATCGACTCGTTTATGGTTGTTTTTGCATGTTTGTTGTTGTTTCCTTTTTTTTTTTTAGGAAAACTCGAAGCGGTGATTTCTCTCACAATCCAGGTCTTAAATCTTCACCGCCATTGCTAACATTGCTTCGATTCTCTCTCTAATCATTTTCGTCGCGTCATCGTTCGTAGAGCTTGATTGTTTGATTTTGTGTGAATGTTCGTTACGTAACTAACTATATCGTCTTCTCTTTTAGTGTTTGTTTTATTCGCTTAACCGTTTTAGCACTTTGGCCATCGATTCTCAATCTGTATTAGCTCTCTACATGGAGGAGCATTAGTCCTCTAGTGTTATTGTTTAGTTTTACTGCTAAAGCATCTTCGTATCTGCGTGATTGTTTTGATTAACAGTGATAAGCTTGAGAGAGAGAGAGAGAGAGTTAGGTGAGAATTTGAGTGTTCAATTGCGTCACACTAACTTTCTTTTCTCTTTGTGGTGTTACTTTCAAATGTTTGATTCTGGATTTTTTTTTGTATTTATCTACCTACTGTTTTTGGCTCTACATGACCTTGTGATTTTTACTGTGAATGTAGAAAATTAGTCTGTTGTTATTATTATTTTTTAGTTTTTTTTTCTGCTACAGCAATGGCGAAGTATAGGAGGAGGAAGTTTCTGGAGGAGTCCAACGGCGCTTCTGGAGAGTTCCCTGAGCACGGGGCCATATTCATGTCCAACAGCTCCACCAGAAGGGAATGCCTGAGAAGAGAGCTTTTCGGTTTGCCGATGGGGCAAGCCGGTTTTGTGAAACATGTCAAAGCTGGGATGTTTTTGTTTTTGTTTGAGTTCGAGAGTAGGGAGCTACACGGTGTGTTTCAGGCTTGTTCTGATGGTGCGATCAACATTGAGCCTGGTGCTTTCTGCTCTACTGGGAAACAGTTTCCTGCTCAGGTACATACTTGGGTTTCATGTTTTTTTTTTAATCCATGAGTATGTTTTGGCTATTATTAATATTGTGTGATTGTGGTCCCGTTTGCTTAGGTTAAGTTTACTGAAAAGTGGCGTTGTAGGCCACTTGGTGAGATGGAGTTTCGTCATGCGATTAGTGATAATTACTTTACGGCGAAAAAGTTTAACTTTGGACTCTCAAAGTCACAGGTGTGTGGTTGACTATTCTACGGTAAATCCATGCATTTTTGGTGAATCTTTATGGTTTTGTCTCCACTTATCTGTGTTTGGTTAAATTATTCGGATTGTGGTTTGAAAATGTTATTTGTAGGTTCAAAGGTTGTTGAAGTTGTTTAGCTTGAAGAAGTTAGAGAGATCATTGTCCACTAGAAAACTAGAAAGTAGGTTGGGAAATGCAGATGGTGGTCGCGGCTTTAGGGATCGTCGTGCAGAAGAAACTGAGGGAGATGTTGACCGTAAGCTTCCCTTCAGAGTTACATCTGCAGGAGATGCTCGTGGTCGTAGGTTATCAGAAAAGTATGGGTCTAGGGACGAATCTGTTAGTGGCGTCAAAAAAGAAGAGAGTGACTACTCCCGAGATGCGTCTGGGGTTTTTAGGAGGCTGGGTGATCCCAAATCGCGTGGGTTCGAGGATAGAAATGACCCTAGCATGAAAAATAGCTCTAGGGCAGATGATGACTCTGATTATTCGCTAGCTAATGGTCGAAGAGTCCCAAAGAACTTGAGTCACCCCGCAGTTGGCTGGCTTGAAAACGAGTACCATGAAAGAGATGGCTTCACACATGAAAGTAACCACGAGGAACACCCTACTTTTGAAGAAGATTCGGCGGTTCCTGCTCAAAGCTCAGTACCTCCAGAATCAGCCTATGGAACAAACACAGAACACTATGACCCTTGTAATCCTGGGATCATGGGAGGTGCAGCGATGGAAAGCTCTAGGCATGATATTGATGAAGAACCGGACTACTACATTCCAATGCCGACTGAACATCCTCAATACCAAACTAGCACTGGCATGGCTGGAGCATCTCGTTCTGAATATGAATCTAGATATGGTCATCTTGGTCATTCTCAGCTTCCTGGTTTTCTAGCTTCTGCAGAAGCCACGGAGAACATGATGATGAACTCTGAGAGGCCGTCTTACCCCAGCCACAGCATCTACCCTTCCTTTGCTTATCCTTTGTCGACGGATTTGTCTCCTAACGACGGAGTTAACTATAAAACTTCAGCATATCAACAGCAGGAAGAACTTGGAGGTCATGCTTCTTATTCAGACGATAGGGCGGCAAGGGATCCCAGGATTTACCCTTCTTTTGCTTATCCTTCAGAGCCAGGGGATGGAGTTGATTTGTATCAAGAGAACAGAGCTCAGAACAAAGTTCAAGATCATCAACAACATGAAGAGTTTGGCAGTGAGGCTTTTGACTCTGACAATAGGGTGATTCGAATGAAAGATGGTGTTAGTCCTGCTGAACCTGAAAGAAAGAGAGCCAGAAAAAGTGTCTTTAGTAGGCTTGTTATGCCTCCAAAAGAACCTGATGCTGAAAAGGATTCTTCTCCGGTCGCTGAACCAGTCAATGAGGTAATGGCGTTTCTAAACGAATGTCAAAAACATCTGATGGAGCAAAAAAGACCAGATACAGCTGATCCTGTAAGGTTTGTTAAACCCAAGAAGAAAAAGGAAAAGAATCATTCAAAAGAGGCACTTGACAATGGTGCGATGATTCCTTTTACCGGGACTAGTCCTGATGATATGTCTGATTGTGAAGAAGGGGTGGAACATAAGCAACCATTCATCGACTTTAAGCGTCGTAGCCAAGCCGAAAAGAGCAATCCAACTCAAGAGTGTAAAGAGAGCCTCGAAGATTCACTTCCTCAGGACAAGAAAAGGAAGCTACTGAGGCCAAGACTAATCGAAGATGACTCGGAAAAGGATAGAGGAAACAATGACAATCCTACTGAAACTGACATGGCCCCAAAGCCAGCTAGTGAAGTCTCCCTCCTTGATCTCCTTGCACGGTTTGATCAATAACCATTCAAACTGAGATGGAAACACTAAAGGACAGAACAAGGCCTCTAGGAGAGGATATGTATCTACAATTGAACGTGGGCATTGATCCTTAGCAGTTGTGTCTTTTAGTTTCTTCCTAAGATGAAGGTGGTAAATCTTTTTTTTCTTCTGTATCTTCGTAAACATTGTTCAGTAGATAGAACAATGCTTACATGCTTTGGCAAAAGAGCAGTTTCAAGTTAGGATTGCGTTGGTTTTTTTTTGGAGAGTACGTGCTTTATGTAAATGACATTGCATAAATCAATTGGTCAAGAGTTATCTCAATTTTAAGGATGAGACGTAGATTTGTGTGGTTTATTTTTATTTCATAAAGCAAAGATAAACCAATATACATTGTCTCCTCAAGGCTTCAATGGAAAGAGACAGAAGTAACAAACATTAATGTATCTAGTTCATAGCGTTTGGTCCAAAGCATCTGTTCCTAGTAAGATCCCAAACCCATTGAATCAAATATTTTCTTCCTCTAACTCCATTCACATTATACACACTTCTCCACCTATCCTTATACACAATCCCCATATACCCACCTCCACCTCCTGATCCATACACTCCCAAACACAAGTCTGCTATCTCGGTCGGTGCCATCGCGTCCTCTCCTCCATACCACCCGTTCAACATCGGGTTACTCGACACTTCCGCCAGCTCATGAGCTATAACACTGATCATCCCATCGACCCCCACCTCTCCATTTGGTGGTTTCATCTTCTCTCTACTCACAAACCCGCTTCCTGGAAACGGTTTAGGCTGCGCAAAAGGGTACGCGCACATCTCCGGACACTGTTTCCTACTGTTCCCGACCCACGCGTACGGTACCGTTGCACCAACGACGGTTGAGAAAGTGAAGTAATGAAACCCGCAGATCGCTCTGCAGAACTCTTGCATCTCTACATCGTCTGAGGTCAAGACCAAGTACAAGCCGTTGAGAGAGTTTAGTGGTAGCTTGTTGGCCACGGCAGTTCTGATGATGGACTGGACTGAGAAGCGACTGAGGTGAGATCCATGTGAGTAGGTTGAGTCGTGGAACTCTCCGGACAAGACAAGTGTTCTGGTGATGTTGGAACCTGTTTGGTCTCTGTAGAGCATCACCGTTTTCCACCAGTCATATACTGAGGGATACCGTGCTGGTGAAGAGACTGAGTAGATGAAGTCTCGGATTGTAGACTGGTGAGTTGGGGTCCATCGGCCGTACCATATGATGTAAAGACTAGTCTCAGGCGAGGATATGACCGGGCCCATGTGGTATTCAAGGTTTACAAGATCGGATGAGCCTTCGTAGTTCTTGCTTTCGTCGTAGAGTTGTCCATCGGATCTGAAAGAGAGTGAGAGGAAGAACAAGAAGATGAGAGAGATCATCTTCTTGGGGTTTTGTTTGTGATTTGGTGAGTGAAGAACTTGGTGATGTTATTGGTGTTATAAATAGAAAGGTACATGCACTCCAAAGTAGAAGAGATTAGATTAGAAACTCCATTCCTATGTAATTTTTAAGTTTTATACATTATGATATATGTATAAATCAATGAGGCTGTCGGTTAAGTAGAGCTTTTAAGCTTGATTGGTGGCACTGTTAGGGTTAGACATAGAGCCCCACTTGACCAAAAGCATGTTTACCACTAATGATTTCTTGTCAAAACTAATGAAAAGTAGTACTATAACCATTATTACATAAAATAGTATAAGATCCAATATCGAAAAGTGAAAAGCTTTAGATGTTAGCCTAGAGAATAGAGTAAAGCATTAGCATAAAATTTTAACAGAGTTGGGAAATCATCTGACAAGTTATTATATCAAAGAAAATATTTTGTATATTCAAATCTAATAGTATAACTTTTGAATTATATGCTTGCTATTCATAAGCTTGACCAAACAAAAAAATGCTTGCTATTCATAAGTTTTGGTAATTCTGAAAAATTAACATGATCAGTGATCTATCGTCGCTAGTCAAGTCACTTTTACAGTTTGACTAACCCAATGGAAAGTCGTCAAACCTTTAATTTTTCAACTGACATTATCTATAGACATAATAGTATGACATTTATGCTGAACAGTTCTACATGAATTAGATTGAAAACTTATTTTATTAATCTGTATAATAACAAATTGCATCTTTTAGAATTTGAACAACATACATTCTTTCTTTGTATAAAAACTAATGAATTTTGATCAAACACCGGATTAGAACTTCTGTATTAGTTTCTATTTATGTCTGATTCTTGTAAAAATAGGTAAAACAAACAAACAAAAATGATCTATAAGAATTCTTTTAGAAAAATTACTTGATTCCTTAGTAAATTGACAAAAGACAAACATTTTATCCCCGTGGAAAGTGACCTTTTGCTTTTAACCAACCAACGCTCTTTTTCCAGATTCGCGGTAGTCGGAACTGTTTTCTAATTGGTTAAACCGGAAATCAAAAGTCAAAACTTCTTAACCGTTACTCGGTTTAATGTCCCACCTGGGTATTAGTATTACCTTTGAATTTCATAGAACTTATGTTCATGCAGTTCTGCTACAGTTTTCGAATGTTATTTTCGTCCTTAAAGAATAATAATACTATGAACAATTACGACATAAAATTTTTGGGGAATAAATCAATGGCCATCAAACCAAACTTAACCGGGAACGGATCCATTTTCGGTTTACTCCCCTTTGCTTTCAGCTAAGAAAACTTTGACTTCTTTAGTTTTGGCTCACCAAGGTGCAACGAGATGCTAACCTCATCTTCTTCTTCGGAACTGCTCTTTAAAGCGACAAGATCATCAACTTTGAGTTTCTCTTGCCCTCTACTAGTAGAAGTAGACTCGTTAAACGACAACGGAGCAATGAACACATGTTCCTCTACTTCAGGTGTTGGTTTGATAGCCTCTTCTATACGAAACTCAGGCGGTATAAACGGCTCAAAGCTCTCATCTTGTTTGTCTCCTGACGCAACCGGGTCCGGTGGTGATGACTGGCAAACCGTTGAACCAATGGCTGTAACCGAAGTGTTTCTCTGTTCTCTAGCAGCTGCTTTACACAAAGCCAAAACCAATAAGGACATGAAAAGGCATGGAAACGTAATGAAACATAGAAAAGAGTGTTCAACCTTCGAGCTCATGGTTAGATGTGATGAGATTTAGCTCCAAGAGATCCAAAAGCCGACCAAGATCAACTCCGCTCGTCCAGTTCTCAGGTTCTTGTCCAGCTATCAGTTTCAGCCGTCCTCTGTTAGCTGTTCCACCCCAAATGATCCCAACAGGTCGTGGCTTCTGACCATTTGGACTCGTTAAGAGTATAAGGCTTCCACTGTCACCTTCGAGGTCAAAAGTCTGCTGGTTCTCACCAATGACTAGAAAATCAGTGAGGAAACAGATCCCTTTCTCGTCGTTGTATTCCAAAGCATAAGCCATAACGGTTCCAGTGGTGTATCCAGAGCTTCTTCCAACTTTAACAACTTGTTTCCCAATAAGGGTGTCAATAGGTGATTGCAAGTCTATGACGTGAACATTGCCTATCTCACCTATGCCCTTTATCACTGTGGTTACATTGCTCATGCTGAAATCTTCTGCAAAAGGAATAAATGCACCATCCGCTCTGACAAATGTTTCTGCATTGGGATGGATACAAAACAATGTTCAGTGTGAAACAAGAGTGTCCACATATATTGAATTGTAATCATGGTTCTATAAATCCTTTAGGGCTTAGGCGAGTGCCTAAGCCCGAAACAATTTTTTTTAAATCTAATTTATACGATTTAAATTGGTTTAAACTGCTTTAAATAAGTTTAAATCGGTTTAAATCGATCTAAACTAGTTTAAATTTGTTAAATTAAAAAATAATGTTACTAACTTACTACCAATCCACAAATTTGTCTTTTCTGTATATCTAACTTTGGTAATTCGTTACAATAATTTTATAATTAAATCCATAAACTAAAATATCTTATATAAAATAAATCAACAATTCCTTAACCTCTAAACCTTGTCTAAGCCTCTAATAATCCACCTGGTCATTAGTCTTTTATAAAGTGTCTAGTTACCGCCTAGCAATGTCGTGACATTGTTTTGTAATAGACATCATAACTGGAGTACCTGGATTTGTATCAGCAAATATGCCGTACCACTGATCATCTGTTATAAACGATGTTGCTCTCTCAACTGCACCGAGGTAGACACCAGGTCCAAGGCTTGGAGGTAAAGGATGAAACATTTTCTGGCTTGGATAATCCAAATCAACTGCGACATGCCGGTTAGTAAGGAAACCAACCTGATGGTTACCGGTTCTGCTTCTCACTATAGCTCCCAAGGTTCCATACGTTTCTTGGCTTGCAACCTACACAACATGAAACAAAACTGAGACTTTATGCTTACAGTTTGCAGGAGAGGAAGCAACAAAAAAAGAAGAAGAAGTACCTGAGAACCAGAGCCGATGCAGGGATCACTTCCTCTCAAACCATCTACAAGTTCATTATAAACCTGCTCCTTTGGTGTTGCAGCAGGAGCACCGTAATATTGGAACTCCACCACATCTACATCACACCAAACCCCTCCAGGACCCTATTAAGAAACCAACACATCACTTATCATATACACTCAGATCAAACTGTAAGTAGAATGGAATGGAATGTAAGATAACTAAACCTCGAGAGCGGAAGGAAGACACTGCATTGGATTAAGCCACTGCCTATGAACTTTCCTAGCAACAAACACAAGTATCGCCGGAGTATTCGTCAGCACACCACGCGTGATCCGGAACCCAACAGCAGTACCAAGACTAAACCGACGCAGGATTTTACTATGAAACGCTCTGATAGTCATGAGCTCAAGCAAGGTAGTAGCTTGCTGTCCTGAAGGCAACCTCCCAACGATTTCAGGCAAAACCCCTTTCTGGAGATTAGCAAAGTAGTTAGCTCGGTCTTCCACAGCATTGTTGAGGCGGCTGAGAGTGGGCCAGGAGAAGTAAGGGGCGTTGCTCTCTCCGTGCTGGATGTTGAATGCGAATGGATTAAGAGAAGAAGGGCTTGAAGAGGACGGAAGACTCATGTGGTTGCAGTGATGGTTGTTTCTCTCCAAATCAGAAGCAGAGTCATCTGATTGAGAAGAAGCTGCTTGTCTGAATCTCTGACACCAACCTCCCAAAGTCATAGCTTTTAGCAATAAGCAAAACCGCACCGTAACGTCTCAGCTCTGTAACAAAGAAAGAAACAAACTTCATATTAATACCACAATCAAAAATGGTATCTTTACTAATATTAATAGCAATAAACCCAAATCGTGTTCTATGAACCCTAGAAGTAGACTTATCTTCAAAGTTTCGAACTTTACAATCCGAAAGAAGATAATACGCAAATCTAAACAAACCCAGAAGCTAAATCGTGTAAATTAACAAAAAAACGATGATCTGAATCATACTCGATCAAGTGAAATCGGGAAACTCACCTACAGGACAGTTCGTGGGAGTATCCGGGAGAGCTTCATGGGGAGAAGGGAGCAAAGAGGGGAAGTTAGCAGGGATGAGAGAGAGGAAGCTGCTGCATTTAGAGGGGAGAGAGAGAAGAATGGAGGAAGAAGACGAAGGAGGGATAGCAATGGCTGCATAATAATAATTTTATTTGTTACTGTTGATTGATGGTGGTTGTGTGTGTATACAGTAACAATACAATTATTTTCCTCTTCTTTATTTTGTCGACGCATGAATAATTATTATCTTATTATATTGTTGTCTTACCAATCAAATCTTTTCTTTTGGGTCAACAGACTCAAATCCAATACAAAAATATATACTTTTAATTGTTTTCCTTATGCTTTATATTATTTTTCGACAATAAACTTTTTATTTAAATAATGAGTCTTGAATTTTGGCCAAACATACATCCGTGGGCTAAAAGCCCAATACAAAAAATAAAATTGAAAACTGACAAAATTTATCTTCGTATAAAAAAGTATATATCTATTCTATTAAACGGGAAACAGTCTTAGGTTGTTACAACTATTCATTTTAGTCCAACCTATTACACTTAACCAAATATTATAACTAACCCCTAATATAGCAACCAAATCATATCTCTAACATTTAAGTAAATCCACTTTAACTCACTCAATTCTTTTACATAAGATCTTTCAATATACCACACGACTATACAAACATCCCTTATATATTAATTGAGGAACATTTGAAAAGATGTAACCTCAATTTTGTATTAATTAAAAGAGGTCCCAATGCATAGGTGGCATTCAATTAGGTAGTCAATTACATTCAATTGAAAAATAAGTAGGTCCACATTCGATTTTTATATGTTGTTAGATATATAAGTTGGTCAAACTATATGATATAATGATATGATATGATATTTTCTTTCCTTAAATAAAACCTACGGAATTACCATAAATGACTAATATATATATGACAATTAATGAGTTTAATAATAAAGATTTGATAACAATGTATATCTCCTCCATCATTTTTTGTTTAATTTTATATTATTAAAATAAATTAAACAATCAAATTAGCTATAAAAATAAAATTTAGATTTTTTCGTATATGTTATATTTTGAATTTTTAAAAACGACAATAAATGACTAAAACTATTAAAATTATTATGTTAAAAATTAATGATCAATGGTTTAACATTTTTATTATAAGAAGATACACATGATTTTAAAACCATATGAGTAAAAAATATCATTTAATAATAAAATAAATATATATATATATATATATATTAAACACTATATACCATAAGATTACATAAATATTTTAATATTAAAACTTTCAATGAATTTTCAAGAACATTTATAAATTATAAACTTATTAAAGATTTCAGATTGAAAATTTTGTTATCGATGATTTAAATATTTTGTTATAAAACGATATGAACGATCATAGAACCGTATGATTATAAATTCTTATTTAATAAATAACTATACAAAATATACTATTCCTAGAAAAATAGGTTGGTCCATCTTAACTTATATTACACTTTTTATTAAACTAACTATCGAATTGATAAATAACGTACCAAAAATGTTTTGCACTTTCCTTAAATAAAAGCTATGAAATTACCTAATATGATTAACGTATATGTGAAAATTAATTATAATGAATAATAAATATTTGATAACATTTTTTGTATCTTAGTTCTTTTTTTAATTTTATATTATTAAAATATATTTAAAAATCACATTAAATATATAATAAAAACATTTATAATTTTTCTTATATGTTATATTTTGAATTTTTCAAAACGTCTATAAATTATTAGAAATTTGAAGATCCCCACTCTGAAAATTTTGTGATCAATAGATTTTTTTTTGTCATAATAAGTTACAAATGATCATAAAATTGTATTAATATGAACTTATATTTAATATTATAAGAAGATACACATTATTTTAAAACCATATGAGTAAAAATATCATTTAATAATAAAACATATATATATATATATATATATATATATAGAATATACTATATACCATAAGATTACATAAATATTTTAATATTAAAACTTTCAATGAATTTTCAAAAACATTTATAAATTATAAACTTATTAAAGATTTCACATTGAAAATTTTGTTATCGATGATTTAAATATTCAGTTATAAAATGATATGAATGATCATAGAACTGTATGATTATAAATTCTCATTTAATAAATGACTATATAAAATATACTATTCTTAGAAAAATAGGTTGGTCCATCTTGACTTACATTATATTTTTTATTAAACTAACTATCGAATTGATAAATAATCTACCAAAATTTTTTTTGCACTTTCCTTAATTAGAAGCTACGAAATTACCTAATATGATTAACGTATATATGAAAATTAATTATTATGAATAATAAATATTTGATAACAATTTTGGTATCTTAGTTCTTTTTTTAATTTTATATTATTGAAAGATATTAAAAAATCACATTAAATATATAATAAAAACATTTATATTTTTTCTTATATGTTATATTTGAATTTTTCAAAACGTCTATATATTATTAGAAATTTGAATATTCCCACTCTGAAAATTTTGTGATCAATAGATTATTTTTTTGTTATAATAAGTTACAAATGATCATAAAATATAACGCATATGAATTTTTATTTAATAAATATTCAAACTAAATAATATATATATATATATAAACACTAATGATTTAAAGCAACAAGATTGGCTGATCAATTTAGTCGTCCAGTTGAAATCTTTCAAAAGTATGTGAAGGACTAAAGTCAAAGTAAATATGGATTTAGTATAATAGTTATATTTTACTAACCAAATACCGAAAAAACCGAACCGAACCGAAACCAACCCGATATCCGGATTGAACACCCGTAATCCAAATGAAGCCAAACTATTGTTTCATTCTCCAAAATATAATAAAAATAATAAGTTAATCCCGCGCAAGGCGCGGGTCTTATCCTAGTTTAATATAAACCTTATCAAATGTTTCAAATAATTCACTAAACGTTTTGCTTAAACCAACTTCCTACAATACTTGATATAAACGATATTAAAAAATTAACACATAGAGGTCATGTCAATTATATATATTTATATATATATATATATATATATATATTATATCTCATCCTCTTCCATTATATCAAATACTTGCAATAGATCGGGTCCTGTTAAAAAAAATATTGATCAAACAATATTCTAATACATCAGTGTCGTTTATAGAATGTCATGACTTCATAGAAAATTATCGGTTCTTTTAAAACTAATCCGACTTCACGATAATAATATTGATTATTCACGATTTTGAAAATTATTTTTTAGATACTATACTTTTATAATACTTTTATAATACTTTTCACTTATATATGAACTAAATGATTAATCTTACCATAAAAAAATATTAAATGGGTCTAAACGGGTTGGAGATTTAAAAGGAATTAGTAAAAGAAAAGATTGGTTTAAATAGAACATGTTTACTTACTTTACAAATTCTAACAATGCATATGATACGTTTTATTGAATTTTCACAAATGTAAAATATCTAGGCTTTAAATCGGATAGTTTAGGCTGTTTGAAAAAAATACAGGAAAATAATTAACTATTAATTATCTGAATAAAAAATATTCGAGTAATTAGTTTTTTTTTTGCATAACTTGGTTTATAAATAGTATTTTGGGATATTTAGTTATCCAGAAATTATATATATTAATATTTGTAGGTATATAATTTGTATTTTAAAAATCAAAAACTCATTTGGTTCTCAGTTTGGTTTCTATTTTTTCGGTTCCCAAAATATAGGATATGCTCGGTTATTTATGAAATTCAGTTTAATTTTGATTTTTTTTCAGTTTGATACGGTTCAGTACATCTGGGTAAATATACCCAAACCTATACATAATCTTAGACAGAAGTTATATAAGAAGAATTTATATAATTTCAAAAATAAACTCGCGCTTTCTAAGCGTGGGTCAAAATCTAGTATGTATTTTAATTGATGTTCAAAAAATTGGTATAAAAAAATCGTTTATATCCAATTTTTCTAAAATCTGATTTGTGCGGTTTAAATTGATTTAAACTGTTATAATTTTAGTACAAATTCATAAATTTATCAAAAAAAAAATTCATATCAAATATTTCTAGTTTATCAAAATAATTTTATAATTAAACACAAAACTAAAATATTTAATATAAATACAGAATATATAAAATATGGATATCAATATTGGTTAATACATAGACTTCGTCTTCTCGAATAATCAACTTAGCACTAATCTTTTATAAAGTGTCAAGTTACCTTCTCTCAATTTCTTTAGTCTTCTTAAATTTTGTATGCATCAATGCATCAATGCATATATCTAATGTTTAAAATAGTCAGGATCTTCCGACAACCAACTTCAAGTTCTTCTTCTTCGCAATCAAATCTAACTCAAAATTCTAGACCACCCAAGATCCATATCACCTCTCTTCGATCTTCAACATTTTCTCCCAGCTACTAGAAAAGCATAACCTCGTCTTTATTATATGTGACTCAAAGATTTTTACCGCCTCACTACACATTAACAAATTTACAAAGTTCCAAAGTTATATATTTCAAGCAAAAAATGATGTCGCCAAAAAATGAATTTAAGCTTTGACTAAATGGATAACTAGAGCTTAACCAAACAATTTTAAAACAAAATAAAATTGTTTTAAGTTTTTTTTTCTATTAGAATTTGAAATAAAACATTTAGAGCAAAAAAAATAAATCGAAGAAAACATAAAAAAAAGGACAATTTTTTGGGGGTCGATTGAAGAACCAATGGAGGAAACAAAATAAGAAAAATATCCTACCTACAAATTTAAATCCAATTCTCATAATAAGAACTGAAAAAAAAAAGAAATGTAAAAGACTGAAGAGAAGAAACTTAGAGAAAAGGTAACGATCGTAACTTACTCCTAATATCTTTATATTATTTTTTTATAATAATATTATTAATTATTATTTTCTCTTTATTTTTTAGAAAAAAATCTAATGCAATTATTTTTGAACGTTTCAAATGAAATTCAATGTGCATAATTTTTTGTTTGTAAATAATTTGTTCAATTCATTTATATATTGTATTCTAAGTGTTATTAAGAATAATAATTTTATTCAGTTCACCTATATTGTTATTATAAAATAAATAATTAGTAATACTATGTATATTTTAAAATTATATTAAATATATTTTTATTTATGGTAGTTTCTAGCAGAGAAAAATAGTCAAAATATCTCTATGTATAAGATTTACTTCATCCTTGTTGTCTAATCTAAGATTATAGAAATTTTTTTTTATTATTTCATAGCAATCTGATTTCTATTGAAATATTGATATATTTAAACATATATGGTGATATATTAAATTAGAAATGAATCTAACAAATGGTTAAGAATCATTTCAATAAATCTTAAAGAGTTTTCATTTATTAATGTTTAAAAATAATCAGTAATAGACTAAATAGATTTTGTAACTAAAAAGTAAATAATATTCCATTTTGTAACTAAAAAGCAAGGAATATTTCATTTTATCATCTTATTGTCTTAGCATATCATAATTAAATAAATTATAAATAAATGAGTAATTTTAAATTAATTTGTATTTTGATGAACGGTTAAAATTGACATAAAAGTTTAAAGAGAAATTATGTCTTATATATATATATATTATTATATGTTTTAGATTATGCACTAAACATAAGAAATATAATTTTATAGATAAGAGATTTTTATGCATGATCGAAATTAATTTTAGAAACCTTATTTGGCTGATTTTTCTACATGCATATCATTGGAATATTCAGAACATAATAAATCAAGTTTAAAAGATGAGAAAATTATTTTAACCTAATATTTTCTTTTTCTTATATTATAGTTTATGGTGATTTTTCTAAATACAATTATTTTTAAATACGATGATTGAATGTAATTATGTAATTCTATTTTCCTATTAACTAGCTACTATAGATGTTTAATACCCTTAAGTTGTGTAAATTTAAATTCTGTTGATAAAAGTATTTACATTTTGATTTATAAAAATTATGATTTTAAAAACAAATTATTTTATGTAAATATACCAATGTTACATTTACCAAAGAAAAATCACTAAAAGTTAATTTTATAACAATTTATATTATTTTTGAAAATTTAAAGATTTGCTTAATCTATTTATATATAATATAGATTAAAACAAATATAAAATCTGTAAATATATTTTTATAATAATATCGATTTGAAGTTTATTGGTAATGAAAAAGAAACTTTAACCTTTCTTGTGAACTTTCTGTGTTCTTTTTTAATATACTGTTCATAAAAACTTTTTTTATTACAAAAAGTGAAAATAATTCTTTAATTGTATACTTATTATATAACTAACCTCTAAATATTTATGTTTCATGTAAATTAAACTTGTAAAAAATATATTTTAAATTTGTAGAATTTAGAACACACAAATTATAAATCATATTTTCTTATATAAAAATGTTGGCGTTATAATTATTAAACATAAAAAATAATAAACAGTGTATCTTTTTAAAGCTGATTTATTATATGATATTAAAATGTTACTTATGCATATAAAGAATGTATCTTTATAAAGAAAAAAGTAGAATTTTAGTTAGGAAAGTTGAATATTTGAAGGATATACATAAACCAAAAAATATTGGTGGAATTTTTGGATTTGGTGAATATTCTCAAAGATTACCTTCTAAAAAAAATAAAAATCTACTAAAAAAGAACCCTACATCTCTAAAAACATTCATTCTTACAACAACAGTTGTCTTGTGTAAACTTTGTATGAACAGTGGAGAAAAGTTTTGAGAAAACAATGCATATTCTTTTGTTTACAGTTTGAGTAATACTCGACTCACTTCTCCCGCTCTTCCCCCGATCTCCTTCAGATTCTCCGCCCCCCATCTTTTTATTTTCCTTCCCCCCGGTAAGATCTGATTTTCCTTTTGGTTTGGTTGCATGGTGGATCGGTGTTTCGTTACTCTCTCGGTCTCTCTTTGATTACGTTTTTGTTAATCAGACCAATGTAGTTACAATTCAGAGATCTGGGTTCAATTTTCTATATATATGAATTATAGAAAAAAGGTTTGATCTGTTGTTTAATCAAACGCTTTTGATTCGAGATTTGTCTGTCATAAAAGCTTGAAAACATGCTTATGTCTGTGTCCCTTTTTAGTATTTTAAGTTTGTGTAAGTAACCATAAGTACTATAGGCTGGTGTTATTTTGGTTCATATATGTTTGTTTCTATCATGGGTAGGGAATGGAGAGCAAGTCATCAAAACTTCTTTCTAAGAAGAAAGAAGCAGCACCAGAATTGGATAATGGTAGTTTCATTGATCCTATGGGTCGCCGCAAGTCCAAGCGTTTTAAGGCTGCAGCTGTGAGAGACTTCCCACCTCACTGTGGACCAAGCTCCACTGGGCTCAGATCAAGCACGGAGCTGATGAAGAACAACGTGTCTGATGAAGCTGAGGCTGATGAAAAGCTTGTTGAGGTAGTAGCAGAGGGAGCTGAACAACAAGTGAAAGATATGAACGGTGGCTGGCGAAGCGTTGGGATAAAGCAGCTTGGTGGAAGAAAGATTATTGCAGTAAGAGACTTCCCTCCAAATACAGGAACCAAGTTTTCCGATTATGGAAAGACCGTGAATGATGCTGCTGCCTCCAAGAAAGAGTTAACATTGGATTCTGACAAAAGCATGTCGAAGCCATTGGAAGCTGAGAAACCAAAGTTTATAATCCCAAAACCAAACGAGACAGCAAGCAAATTTAAAAAAACGGAAGGTGTTGTACTGCCTTCACCCTTGAGGCTTCTCCAGAAGATTAATAGAGATAACGGTGAAGGATCTAGCAGGAAAGATAGTGATAAAGAGATTTTACCTCCTTCACGTCCTAGGGGAGACACTAGCGCTAGGGACAAAGTAATGGAAACGCTACGTCTCTTCAGTGAAGCTTGTAGAAAGCTTATCCGCGAGGATGAAGCAAACCCAAGGAAAAAAAACGGCAAAAACTTCAACGTCTCCGTAGAGGCTTCAAAGATCGTCAAGAGCAAAGGCAAGTACCTCAACGTCGGCACACAGTTCATAGGAACCGTCCCTGGCGTCGAAGTAGGCGACGAGTTCCAATACAGAATCGAACTAAACTTTCTCGGCATACACAGAGCAATCCAAGCTGGTATTGACTACATGAGAGACGCCAACAAGGAGCTGCTCGCCGTGAGTATAGTAGCCTCTGGTGGCTACGACGACGACCTTTGTAACTCCGACGTTTTGATCTACACAGGCCAAGGCGGGAACCTATCTAAAAAGTTCCAACAGGGGAACATAACCAACGAACCTAAAGACCAGCAGCTCTTGAGAGGAAACCTCGCGTTGGCGAACAGTATAGACAAACAGAACCCTGTGAGGGTCATAAGAGGCAACAAGAAGACACCACCTTCTGATAATAATAATACCAAAAACTACGTCTACGATGGGTTGTATCTGGTTGAAGAGTTTTGGAAAGAAGTGGGATCTTATGGTAAGCTTGTTTTTAAGTTCAGGCTGCGGCGTATCGCCGGGCAGCCTGAACTTACTTGGAAAGTGGTTAAGAAAGCAAAATCATCAAAGGCCCGCGACGGTCTCTGCTGCGAAGATATCTCTGGAGGGAAAGAGAGGTTGCCTATATGCGCTGTTAACGAGATAGACGATGAGAAGCCTCCTGTGTTTGACTACACTGTTAACATGATATATCCGGATTGGTGCCAGCCGATTCCTCCGAAAGGTTGCGGCTGCACGAAGGGCTGCAAAGACTCGAAAAACTGCGGTTGCGTTGCGAAAAACGATGGAGAGTTGCCTTATAATTATGATGGAGCGATTGTTTTTAGAAAGCCTATGGTCTACGAGTGTGGCCCTCTCTGCAAATGCCCGCCTGACTGCTACCTCCGCGTCACGCAGAGAGGGATCAAGATCCAGCTGGAGATCTTCAAGACCGAGTCGAGAGGATGGGGAGTGAGGTCTCTAGAGTCTATTCCTTCGGGGAGCTTCATCTGCGAGTACGCAGGGGAGCTTCTACAGGAAAACGAAGCTGATAGGCTTGCGGGTAAAGACGAGTATCTATTTGACATTGGGACTGATAATGGGAGTAGTAGCTTCTACGAGAGCAGCTTCTTTACCATAGACGCTGCGAGGAAAGGGAACGTAGGGAGGTTTATAAACCATAGCTGCTCGCCGAATCTGTACGCGCAAGACGTTTTGTACCACCATGAGGATATGAGGATCCCTCACGTGATGCTGTTTGCGAAGGACAATATACCTCCGCTTAAAGAACTAACGTACTATTACAACTACAAGATTGGTCAGGTGTTGGACGCTGACGGTAATGTCAAGGTGAAGAATTGCTATTGTGGTTCGGCCAAGTGCAGTGGTAGGCTCTATTGATAAGCAGCTGATGTTGCTAGCTTATATTCATGTTCTTCTTCTTCTTCTTCTTCTTCTGCTTATTCTTTCATCTAATGTTTAGTGAATTAGTAATAGCCTGATAGACTTGGTATTATTAGTCTTTATACTATAGTCAATTGCTGTTTGTGTTATTTCCTTCAAACTCACACCATGGTCTAATCCTAGGTTTTGTTCCTTCCATAAACTGCAATGTTTTTTTTACTGTCATACACTGCATTGTTTCTTTGTCAACTTAAATTCATGAAAGTTAAGTCTGTTTAACGTATTAGAGACAAAATTTCCTACATTAAAAGCTAGAAAAGATATTAAATTAGTATATAAAATAGATGAGTCAATCTATTTATCACCAATTAATTTTAGATTGAATATTCACGTAACATAACAAGGAATCAGTCTTTATCGATATTTATTTGAATATTGTAAAATTGACGCTCAAAGAACTACATCTGAAAAGAACATATTAGAAATAAGGTTTTCAATATTGAAAGTTGAAAAAGACATTAACGAACCAATCTACCTATCAACAATTAGTTTTAGGTTGGATGAACTAACAACTCATTATAAAATATAAGGAAAATAAATAGTATCGTATTAGCAGCGTTCTTTTAGTAAGGAATCGGTATTTAAGCTAGAAACAGTTGAAAAGCACTTTTCAGATAATAAATCTAAGTCCCAATATATGTTATTTTCAATTAAACAGATCATAGCTCAATAGAGACTTGCATTGTTATGTATTGCAAGTTTGCAACTCTGTTTGTGTGTGTGACAACATTTATATATAACCTAGTATTCCCACATATATTCCCAAGAGAATGTTTTGTGTGAACTGAATCCATGACCTTACTACAGTCTAACTTCTTTTTTTTTTTGCTAAAAATCTTACAGTCTAACTTCATCCACTTATTTATTGATTGATTCCAAAATTGTTCAATGATGATGTCATTGTATCTTAACCATTGCGACAGACAAACGAAAATATGGAACGCTGATGTGGTTTAGATTAAAGCTTTTTTATTTATTTTATTGTCACAAGGTTTAGATTAAAGCTTAGATTTGGTTTTTAATTAAAGGTAGGGAGACTTTGCAATCTATCTTACATTCTTACTTGTAAAGTCGAGTGATCGTATAAGCTACTGCAAGAGTTACTTGCCGTTAGATCTTGAGAGGTGAACAATCCGACGTCCCACGTTATAAGAGTGCAAAATACTGACAAACGACGTCGTATCATGTCCCACTGATTTTCCCGACAGCCCAGGTTTTTTCAAATCTCTCTATTTATCTTATTTCGTCGTCGTCCCGTTGGAGCCAAATCAAATGGCAACAAAAGAGCTCACATAATTCTATCTCCTACGTTATCGAAATTTTAAGACATCCCACATTGGTCGTCCGAGATCTGTAATAGTATATATATTATATAATCCAACGCATTTGGTACGACGTTTTGTTCTGTAATACCGACATCAAATGTTTTGTTCGAAGAGCGAGATGATGATTCGATTAGGGATCTGAAGAAGAAGAAGAGAGCACATTGTTTTCTGTTGTGTGTGGCTGGGTTATATATAAAAGAGAGAGAGAGATGGATTCAATATCGGCGGTTAGCGAAGAGCTTGCTGAGATCGAAGGACAGATCAATGACCTTTTCCGTGCTTTATCGTGAGCACCTTCTTCCAGTTCTTATCTGTTCATAATGAATTAATGATGATTACTCATGTTAATGTAATGTTTTGTTTTTGGGGACCAGGAATGGATTCCAGAAGCTGGAGAAGATCAAAGATGCTAATAGGCAGAGTAGGCAGCTCCAAGAACTCACTGACAAAATGCGTGACTGCAAGAGCCTTATTAAAGATTTCGATAGCGAAGTCAAAAGCTTGGAAGGCGGCGGCAACGACGCCAACACTAACCGGATGTTGAACGACAGACGTCAATCTATGGTACGGTACCCTTTTTTATTCTTACCTTGATCACTTATTCATTTATTTTCTGAGTTTTATTATGTGATCAAGTGATGGTGTTTGGTTCGTGCAGGTTAAGGAACTAAACTCATATGTTGCTCTTAAGAAGAAGTACGTGACACCGTCTGCTTATTCTGTTTTGATGTTTTAAGATCATGTCTAACAGTTGTTGGAGTTGTTGCTTGTTAATTATGTTTGTGGTGGTGATTGATGATATTGAGGATGGTTTATGCAGATATTCATCCAATTTAGCTAGCAATAATAAGCGAGTTGATCTTTTTGATGGACCAGCAGAGGACAACATGGAAGAGAATGTCTTATTAGCTTCCAGTAAACCTTTTTACTTATCTAGTCCTTTGTTATTATATGAATTCACCCACTACCTACCTAGAGTATTTAACTGGGAGCTTTAATCACGTTTTCAGACATGTCCAATCAAGAACTTATGAATAAAGGAAACTCCATGATGGATGACACTGATCAAGCCATTGAGAGAGGCAAAAAGGTTACATGGGAGCTATATGCCATCTGATAACTTCTCTCCATTTTCATAAAAAGCAGAATCTCACTGTATTTGTGTGGCTTTGACAACAGATTGTTCAGGAGACTATAAATGTGGGAACAGATACTTCTGCAGCTCTCAAGGCTCAGGTTTTGTGCTTCTCTTCTGAATCTCTGTTGTTCTTTACAACATTCCACACCTAAAGATAGTTTACCTTTTCACCAATGTTCAGACCGACCAAATGAGTAGAGTGGTTAACGAACTCGATTCTATTCATTTCTCACTCAAGAAAGCCTCCAAGCTGGTCAAGGAAATTGGTAGGCAGGTCTGTTTCCCAAAATCTTCTTCTTACTTCTTGTTGATACAATGATAACGAGATATGGTTTTGGAGTTTGAGTTACCGGTCTTATTGATTTTACTTTTTAGCGTTAGATTAAGCGTTTGGTGTTTTTTCCTTTTTTTAGTTAAGTTTAAGGTACTTTTTAATTTAGGTTATGATGATCTCTTTGTATTGTAACCTATAAAAATAGCTTATTTATGATTTAATAAAGATTCAACTTCCAACAATGAACTTTAGTCTCTAAGAGAGTTTAGGGTAAAAGGAAGCTCAGCTACTTCTCTTTCATACAGTTTCTAATTATCAGCAGCTTCCTCTTGTCCCCTTTACTTACTTTCTGCTCTTCTTCTTACTCTCAGGTTGCCACGGACAAATGTATAATGGCATTTCTTTGCCTTATTGTCATTGGTGTCATAGCAATCATCATCGTCAAGGTACACCTCTCAACTTTCCTTTCTTACCCATATATACACACTATATACAACACCCACAAAATCTTCTTTTTTCCCCTTTTGGATAGATTGTGAACCCAAACAACAAAGACATCCGTGACATACCGGGCCTAGCACCACCAGCCATGAACAGACGTCTACTCTGGAACCATTACTGAAAACGTTTGGGCACACGCTTCTTGCCGCTGTAGATGAAACCGCCTCACTCACTTGAGTAAATTAACAAGTTTTTGTTCTCATGGCTCATGACTGGAGGAATTAAATGCCCTTTCGTTACAAAACAAGGATCAAAAGCCAATCTATTTTTTTTGTTCATGTGTTTGTATAACAAAGACTCTTTTATGTGTTTTATCAATGTGTATTTTTGTAAACGTAGTCTATGTTTCCTGTTCTGGTAATTATAATTATTTGTTCCTCTGTTTTCACTTGTAGGAGTAGACGACTCGCATTATTTGTGTCTGTGAAAAAGTGTATTTGGTTGCTGGTACTCTCGACTTTGTTCGTTCTCTTGTTTGTGTACCTATCTATAGGGGATTACCATTGATGAATCCTTTCTCTACTTGAAACTAGCTAGAAATCATCACTCATTAGATCATCTCTAGTGGATCACTCTACTATATTTTTTTCTTCGAAATAAAATAATTTTATAATAAAATTATATTCTACTCCAATGCGACTCTATTTTAGAATGAAAAAGAAAATGAACAAAACATAATAAATTTTACTCCATTTATGGACTAAACCTATTTTTTTACTCAGTTATAAAATAAAAATTAGAATAGATTATGAACATTTTTACTCTAAATTCTATCTTAGAACGAAAATAGAATAATTGGTGATGTTTTTACCGTTTCATTTATGGGGTACATTTTTGCAATCTAAGTTGTAGGTTTCGTTTTAAGAATTTGAAAGACATTAAAAATGTTACTAAGCAATCACAATATTGGATTTATCCAAATTTTGATTCATATTATGCTTAGTAGAAGTTGTATTTTGGCTTCAACATTCTAGCATATTTTAGCTTAACACACTTATACTTCTTAGCATTCCGTATCTCTTTACATAGGCTCCAATTTGATGATAAGGCAGATATAATTTTATTTGTTTTTTTTTTAACTTTGGAAGTTCCAAGCTCCATAACTTCTATGCGGTCTGGAGTCATCTGCCATTAATAAAATCACAATTTGAGCGTAAAATCGTTTTATCTCAAAGTAGAATTAAACCAATGATTTTTGAATAATCTCAAGAACTGACAATGTGTTTAGTAAGTGAAATGTAGAAGTGTTACTTACTTCGTTAAAAGCAAATGTATCGATATGGGAAACAAAAACGTTTCACTTAACCAAAGGTTAAGGTTAAAAATAAAGTGGGGCTTAATCTAAAATAAAATAAAAAATTCCCTTTATAAACTCCGCCTCTCTCTCTAACTTTCTCTAGCTTTCAGTCCAAACGAACGGTTGTGTTTCGAAGACATAGCAAGCAATAGAGAGAAAGAAAGGAACACATAAAAACACTCTAATGGATTTGCGTTTCCACGAAGGAGGAGGAAGCAGCGTTTGGCAGAAATGCTCTAGACACCGTTTCATCTGCGGTGGCGGCGTTTGTCCTTACTGCCTCCACGAACGTCTCTCCTCACTCTGCCCCGACTGCGCCCGCGATATCCCGTGTTCTTGTACCCCACGCGCCTCCGTCGACGTAGATGTTCCCTTCGCTGATGTCGGATCGGTTGGCCGCGTTTCCAGCCTGATCGAATGCGAGCCGGCGTTTAGGAGATCCACATCAATGTCTGTTCCGTTTCTCCGGTCTACTAAACCGGAACTGGTTGAGAAAACCGGACCTGGTCGTTCGCTCTGGAGGATGTTCAGAAGAGAGAGTAAAAGCAAGACTGGTACGATGATGATGAGGAAGTCGAGATCAGTCGCAGTCTCTGATGCCGGAGAACTGTTGTCTTCTCCGGCGCCGGTGACGAGCAAGGGAAATGGTTGGTACTTTCCAAGTCCGATCAAGGTTTTCCGACAATCAAGAATCTTGTTTCAACAAAGATCTCCTTTGTACAGAGGTTGAACTCTAGGTTATTTTCAGTTTGGTCTCTCTTTTTTTTTTTTTTGCTAAATGCTTTTTATTTTGTTGATCAATAGTTTGATTAATATGTTTCATAATGATAATGTTGATTTTTTACATGAATCTTGTGTCACCAGCCAAGCTCAAACACGCTATATATTCTCAAAACTCAAATGTTTACTTTCGTTAAGGGTCATTGAACCAATTAAGTACTTGAAACATATGGTAATGTTTTCTAAACTATAGAAAGTACAAACACTCAGTTATCGAGTAATAGATAAAGTTTGATGGCTTTGTAAATATTTTTTAACAAAAACGAGAAGCAGTAACATGGTTACATGTGCATGGAAGCCCTACCAAACACGTGAATGAAGCAGTCCCCATTTTTTATAATACTATAAATCTATTTGCAAGAAACAAAAAGGGAAGAAGGAACGGGAAATAGGGGAACGTGAGAGGACATAGAAAAGAGAGTCCGACAAGGAGTGGCGACAAACATACGCACACGGTTGCACCATCCCTCTCCCATGTCATCATCACCAATTCCACTTCTCTACTTTTTTCCCTAATAAACCTTTCAACCTTTTAATTTTTATAAATTTAACACCTATAGAGTATTTCAAGGGTCATATTTCAATCATTCTCCATGTTTTCTCCTTCTTCTTTTTTTGAAACTTTCCATGTTTTCTTCTTTTGAGCTATATGGACTTCAAGATACTAACATGTAATAAGGATACATACAAAATTAATTTTTTAGAAAGATATTTATATTAGTCTTAAATCTTAATTGTACCATCTTATACAATCTTTGTCGACTGGATATCAGTATTTTGTACATAATCTGGAGTGTTGCTCAAAAGAAACAACCAACTGTGGAGTTTACTTGTTATGGATTATTGGATTGGAATCATATATCATCCGGATTCCCTGCACCCATCTCTTGGACCCAACACCCCATCATCGACAGAGACATATCAACTGCCCTTAAAGCTCCTTTTCCAAGAAACCCTTAATTTACATGGTTGGCACAAAGCGAAGCTCATGCATCTTCACTAATGCCATGATTTAGGCCCAATTCATCATGCATGGGAAAGTACCAAATCATGGTAGACAAGCTTATATCAATCAAGTTTGGAGGCATCAAGAATCCTATTTTAATTTCTTGCAGTTATATCTCACGGGTATTTTTACAAGGTTAAATATGTTTGTTTTTATCTGATTATTTTAATTAGAACTTCCATCTTTCTTGGGGTATTTTACTATTTAGGTCGTCACACATGAGATGCATGTTCAAATTTTTTTTTAAGGCAATGCATATGTTCAAATTGTTTTGATGTTTTTTCACAAAAGGAATGTCATTTTCAAATACGATCTGATCTAGATAACTGTTCACAGCAGCCTAGCTAGCGCCCTGATTACCATCGTAAGTTAATAGCATTGGGTCACAAACTCATGATCTTTTTTCTTCAGATAAGTAAATTTGTGAGCGACAGTATATGTTAAGATCTTAGGGCATCATTATTGGTAGGACTAATCCTTGAGTCCTTAGATTATTTAATTAGTATTTTGATGTTAAGAGTTTTAGTTAAGGACAAACTTAAAAATGTAGATTATTGGTAGGACTTTTGTAGAGTCCTTAGATTATTTTATTAGTATTTTGAAGTTAGTAAATTAATTAAGTATTTTAATTTTATTACATAAAATAGTAAACATATTACATTAAAATAAAACACATTACATTGAAATTGAAAACATACTAAAAAAGCGAATTTTATCACATTTTTACTAAATTTGTAGATTGCGCAAACAAACAATTTTATTGAAGATCTCCAAATTTATCCCATATATTTTCTATCAAATCTTCTTTTAATTGTTGATGAATGTGTGGATCCCGAACTTCTTTGCGACGAGCAATTCTATTGCCGTGTTTTGTAGTATTTTTAACGGCAAAAGTGGAATCCTCATCTTGAAATTCCTCTAGAGTATGTGAATCTCGTTCATCTTCGACGATCATATTATGGAGAATGACACATGCTCTCATAATATTTCCTATTTTACTTTTATCCCATAAATTAGATGGATTTTTAACAACGGCAAACCTTGCTTGGAGGACCCCAAACGCACGCTCAACATCTTTTCGGACGGCTTCTTGGTATTTAGCAAATAACGAATTTTTTGGACCCTGTGGCAGTCGGATAGATTGAATAAAAGTCGCCCAATTTGGATAAATACCATCCGTCAGATAGTAAGCCAACTGGTACTCCCTTCCGTTCACATAGAAGTTAACTTCCGGAGCTATTCCGTTAATAATGTCATCAAAAACAGGTGATCGATCAAGAATATTAAGATCGTTCATAGTACCTGGAGCTCCAAAAAAAGCATGCCATATCCAAAGATCATACGAAGCAACCGCCTCCAACACAATTGTTGGTTTTCCGGTTCCTCGTGAATACATTCCTTTCCAAGCGGTGGGGCAATTCTTCCACTCCCAGTGCATACAGTCGATGCTGCCCACCATCCCGGGGAATCCACGTTGTTCTCCCACATAGAGTAGTCTTTGAAGATCCTCTTGTGTGGGACGTCTGAGGTATTCATTCCCAAACAAGTGGATTATTCCGGCGGTAAATTGGTGTAAACATTTTCGTGCAGTTGTTTCACCAAGTCGGACATATTCGTCAATGCCATCAGCCCCACCCCCATACGCCAATTGACGAATTGCTGCGGTACATTTTTGGAGCGGTGATAGACCAGACCTTCCGGCTGCATCTTCTGTTGGTTGAAAATACTCTACTTCTGTAGAGAGACGATGCACAATACGCAAGAACAAGGGCTTGTTCATTCGGAACCGTCGCCGGAATAAATTGTGCGGGTATGTCGGAGTGTCGCTAAAATAATCATTCCAGAGCTTGTTGTGGCCTTCTTCCCGGTTTCTCTCAATAAAAATACGTTTTTTTCGCTCTTTTGGTTCAGGAATAAAATCGAGATTTTCAAAGATATCCTCAAAAATAGAATCAAATTCATCATCATCACCGTTGTGGTAATGATAATGTGAAGAAGAAGCCATTTAAATGTTGCAAATGAGAGAAAATGTTATGAGCGTGAGGAGAAGTGCAAATTTAAGTGGGAGAAGAAGGATGTTACTTATAGGGAGACAGTGAAGAAAAAAACAAAGCATGTGACTTTGGAGTTGCTATTCTCAACCCCCCGTGATACTTATTACTTTGGTGAAGAAAGAAACAAAGCATGTGACTTTAGAGTGTAATGTTTTCTGACATTTTGGCAGCTTATTTTGGTGAAAAATATCAAGGTCACTAGAGTTGTCTCCTGTGTGCTCGTGAGTGGCAAGGTCACGAGAATAATGTGTAAGAGATTTTGCATAAGGTCACGAGAATAATGTGTAAGAGATTCTGCAAAAGGTCACGAGAATAAACTTCAAAGTAAACTTGTTTCAAACAATACCATGTTTCAAACAATAACATCAGACACTAACAAGTATCAACAAGTCCATCTTCAAATTAAACAACAATAAGATATTACAAATCCATGCAGGGTACTCGTGCTCATCAAGTCATATAACTAATCCGTGCAGGGTTCCTATTAAAACCAAAACGAGAACCGTAGCACCTACAAAGTACTCAAACCTCCCGGTAAAAAAAGATTTCTTCGTGGTTATATCAGTCACAAGCTTCTCTAGCCTAACCATCTTCTGTTGAGTCTCATAGTCGATGGAGAGGGTCAGATTGTCTACCTTATCAGCCAGCTGAATCACGTGTCTATCTCTAGCTCTCATTTCCTCCATCACCGCAACATCCCACCATTTCCATATATGACACTCTCCATCGTCTGCATTCACACAAGTGTAGTATCTTCTCCCTGTGGTGATAATACGGAAAAGTAAATGATCACTTATAGAAGAGTAAATGAGTATATGATTATGCATATCGACATGTAACCTGGATTATTCCGACCGGTAGATGTTGCAAGCAGAGGCTGAGCACCACAGTAGCATATCTGTGGGAAGCCAAACTCAACCTCCGGTTGTGGAGGGTACTGAACTGATGAATGAGCCTGTAAGCTAATCTCAGCTTGGTCACGTCGAATTAGATCATCTGTTTCGCTAAAACCACTACTTACTGAGTTACAAAACAAATCCTCTGACTCCGAGGGCTGGCTGTAGCTGTAGTCATGTCCCATGTTAGACTTAACCTGCATAAATAGACAATGTTATTATTACCAAAATTAATTGAGTTCATAATGAAAGAATGCAAGACACAACAACACAGAGTTTAAACAGAAATAATATATATTATTGATAGCAAACGGAGTCCATTACATGAAGAAACTTAAGCACTGACAGTCCATTACATGGAGAAACTTAAACAGAAATAGTAGACATCAACCAACAGAGATCAAACACAGATTTAAAACAGAGAATTGTTGTTCATCATTCTCAGAAATACAAGGCAAGCAGCTTATTCTTAACTACTTCTTCAGCATCACTTAATGGTTGCTCTCTAGTAAGCAGAGTGTCAAGTATTGCCAGCTTTGACAATTTCTCCTTCATCTCCAAATCCTCCTTTTTGAATTCCCAAATGGTCTTAACCTCATCAAGATCCCTCCCCTTACAGCTACTCCTTTTTGCCTTTGCAGCCTTAGAACCTTCAGGCCGGGTCTCATGATCACCAACTGACGCTTGGGAACCTGGCTCACCCGTTTTTCTCTTTAAACTGCCACTGGGTTGAGGTGTGTTAAGGCTAAGCCATTTCTGCTCAAACCTTAACACACACCATGCATGTTCAAGAGTAAACTTGGTGTTATGATCAGCGTAGAAGATCTGGTGAGCAACCTTCAGAACATCAGTTTCGTTCTGGCCACTGGCTTGTTGTCTTTCTGCAGAAGCGTATGCGGCGCAGAACTTGTTGGTGACCTCGTTTATTTTGTGCCACCTTTGCTTGCAATGGATATGCTCCCTCTTCTCACCCTCTGTAGCATGACGAGTAGATGCATAATATTCTCCAACTCTTTTCCAAAAGGTGCGTGCATTTTGATCATTAGCAACAACCGCATCCTTAGATGTGTTGAGCCACGCGCTGATTAAAACCTCGTCATCAGCCGGGGTCCATTTCTTTCTCTCCCTTCGCTCGACCGGTATGGCTTCAGGTTGACTTGGAGGGTCAGTTGGTTGTGAACTGAAAGGAGGGAGTTCAGATGCTCCAAGGTTAACAGTACTAGAATGAAAACTTTGAAAAGGAAAGTTTTCATTGACAACACTAGGTTGTTGACTGTGAAGAAGGCCTAGATAGCTAGCGGACTGGCTATATGGATTCCTTGGATCCATGGCAATTACTACAGAGAAGGGTTTATAGAGGAAAAAAAATATTTGGTTACTGATTTTAGCTAAGCGGAGAGCTGAATAAAGAAGATGTTCGATGGTTGGGGTTTAATAGGTGCAAGTGTTAAGTGTAATAAGTTCTAGTGTTAATGCTCAACCAACAACTACCGTTGTCTAATCAAAAGTTATTAATAAGTTCTAGTGTTACAGACTACACAACTTAAAAGCTATCAAGTGGAACTTAACAACTTGACAAAATGAATTACTGAATTTCGTTTCAAACAAACTACAAGAGAAGTACAATTCATCATTTAGTGCTATCTCAGTTTCAAACTACTCTTCTACTACGAGAAGAAAGCAGACACAACATTTCGAAATAGGACACCAGCTAGAACTATCAGTTTATAGAGTTCAATTAATCATCTAGTACTATAAGTTTTAAAAAATCGAAATTTATCAAGATTATGTAGTTCAATTCATCATTTACTGCTATCTCAGTTTCAAACTACACTTCTACTACGAGAAGAAAGCAGGCACAACATTTCGAAATCGAACACCAGCTACTACTATCAGTTTTAAGAAAACGATATTTATCAAGGTTTATGTAGTTCAATTCATCATCTACTGCTTATAGTTTCAAACTACTCATCTACTACGAGAAGAAACCAGACACAACATTTCCAAATCGAACACCATCTAGTACTATCAGATTTAAAAAAACGAATTTTATCATGGTTAATGTAGTTCAATTCATCATCTACTGCCATCAGTTTCAAACTAATCATCTACTACGAGTTCCTCAATCACCCATGATTCAATCACAGCCAACCACTTACAATCACAAACAACCACATACAATAACAAACAACCACACACAAACGGTAACAACGACGAGGACAGAGGATTGAGCGTTACCTTATTTTGATTCCAACCGGCGGAGAGATTAAACGGCAGAGAGATGACTCAGCGGAGAGAGGAAACGTCGGGAGACAGAGCCGGAGAGATAGGTCGGCGGAGACAGATAGATCAGCAGAGATAGAGGTCGAGAGACGGATCGGGAGAGAGAGGAAACGTCGGGAGACGGAGCCGGAGAGATAGATCGGCCGAGAGAGGGAACGGCGGAGAAAGAGGTCGAGAGACGGATCGGGAGAGAGAGGAAATGTCGGGAGACGGAGCCGGAGAGATAGATCGGCCGAGAGAGGGAACGGTGGAGAAAGAGGTCGAGAGACGGATCGGGAGAGAGAGGAAACGTCGGGAGATGGAGACGGAGAGATAGATCGGCCGAGAGAGGGAACGGCGGAGAAAGAGGTCGAGAGACGGAACGGCTGAGACAGATTTTGGGAGAGGGAACAGGGTGAGACCGAGATCGCCGTTGAGAGAGAGAAGGGAGAGGATGAGAATGACTCGACTCCCCTGTTCCAACCCTAGACGCACACTCCCTCCCGCGATGACACGTGCCGTTAAGGACGGACACAAAAACTTCTTAACTAACATACGTTTTCTTATTTTTAATTTCATTTTGATTTATTTTTTCGGTTTAATTCGGTAAGGACGCGGTTTGGGACGCCGATAATGATGCTCTTATATAGGTCGGTATGAAGAAATCATGAGTTTCAAGATTTGGAGCCAGGTATACAGTATCAAATCTCTAAAACGTCGAAAACAGATATATATCTCTCGTAACTGTTGGAACATTATATTCAAGATTGATTCTCATTAATTTTACAAAAAAAACTTGAACTTAAGAAAAAACATGAGAGATATAACATTTAATGATTCATACGAAAAAATAAACAAAACATAATGTATCTTTTCACAATGATTGTGGAGTTTCGTTGTTCATGAGATAAGAAGATCTAGAGTTTTCTTAATTAGCTGTAAGATAAAAATAGAATGACTATAAAAAGCATCTACTCATAAAACTCTTTTTATCCACAAAACGATATTGAACACTAAAAATAAGCAAAACACGACCCAAAAAGGTCACATTTGTTTTTTTCTTGTCAATCAAACAACCACAACCCTAGACAAAAGTTACCATTTGGGAATTGAGTTTTCTTCGTAACACCTCAAAGCCTTTACGATACAAGCAAATCAAAACCCACTAGATAACAACACCCTACGAATTTCTCTCATTCTTAGGTTCAATTCCTGTAGGAAGATGAGCCTGAACTGCCTCACTTGCCACACCCTGCAAAGATCAGACTCGGACATAGACATAGTAAGCCTTAAAGATTCAAACATTAAGGGAAAAAACGTAACGTCAGGATATGAAAAGATGGTAAGGAACCGAACAATGTTGCCAGCGGTGAGACGGGTCAAAATGGGACATCGTAGGCTCTACAGCGCAGACGCCGTGGTCTATAGGGATCTTGACGAGCCAAAGCTGGCAAGAAGCAGTGGGCTTAGAAGGGATTGGAGCTTTGAGGATCTAAAAAAACAAAGAGATGAGATAAAAATTGGAGAGACAATAAAGGAATAAGTCAGTTTATCTCCTTTGTTTCTTCTCATGTTCTTGTTGTTGTTAACTTAATTGTACGTTCCTTTCGAACTGTAAGGATAACCCACCGCCCAATGTCAAGGTTCATATATGTACATTCATTTTCCTAACGAATTTTCTAGAAAAATTACCTGAAATCCATTATAAAACCAAACGAATCTGAGGTCTTCAGAATCATTTTCTTTCGTTAGAGATTTGAATATATACAAAAAAGGAGATATTCAGAACTCGTCGATGAGATGTTTTCTTGGCGCTTTACATACAATTTAGCAAGTCTAGGAAGATTCTTCTTTGCCGGTGCAAGATGTTAATGGTTCTCTACTTGTCCATCTGAACAGAAGAGACTATCAGCCGACACAAGTTTGATACACTTAGAATAAAAATGTATTGATCATCAGATGGGGTGGTGGCGCAGTTGGCTAGCGCGTAGGTCTCATAGCTATTGAGTGATCCTGAGGTCGAGAGTTCGAGCCTCTCTCACCCCACTGTATTTTTCTGCATGGCTTTGCATAATTTCGTTTTTTTTTAATGTTCACATAGTAACTACGAGTATCAATCTACTCATCAACCTTTGGAGTTTAGCACCATCCATGTCTGATCGTTTTTTACAGTACTACTTTATAGATCTGCTCGAGATCTCATCAAAAGCTCATAAGTGCTATCACTTTCAAAAGATTTTGTATATATTTTGTTTTACCATATATGAAATTTGGTTTTCTAGAATTAAATGTAGAATTTTTGGAAGTTAATGACTTAATGTTATCGACGGTCGATTACGAAATCTTCGAGATGTCGTTTTTGAAGCAAATAATTTTGTTCAATTTTGTTATGGATTTTAAATCCCTTTTTTTGGTGCAACATGGATTTTAAATCTTTAAATTATTGTTTGGAATGGAATTTGTTTTAGTATTTTTTAACACTGAAAGGATAGTTATAATTATAATGAACTAGAAACATTACAGTTCAACGAAACCCAGTAAAATTACAGAAACCGACAAACCAATACACAAGTTTTCACAGACTAACCCACAAATGGAAGATAAACTGAAACATAAAACATGCAATGAACCTAAACTTAACCGATCTAAGCTAGAAGGAGTGAAGAACATATAACAAAAGAGCACCAGACAAAACCAACAACAAACAAAGCATGCAGACTTCAATAGAGCTCCTTTGAACGTGACAAGGTGAGGAAGCCAACCATGACTAAAACCTCCTATTTGTGAAACCTCCTATAGAGAATAGCCCAAACGGATAAAAGACCAAAGCTTCAATACTCAAGGAGACAGAACAATTTAAGTTCATACATCTTCAACCAGAAAGATGTTGATAACAGAGTAACAGGAACCGCCAATAAGAAGCATAACAGAAGAGAAGATCCCGATCAAATCTTGAAGATAAATGACAAAGAACGAGACAACTCATAAGCAGGTTCAACCTTACTCAAGAGACTGAGAAAGTTGAAGTTTGAACCATGTTATGATCCAAAGAGAGCTCAAAATCAACATGCAAATCATTCTAATCAACACAAGGTTTTTTGTGATATAACAAACTAAGTCCCACATTGGAAAATTAGACGAAGAGAGTCTAATATATAAAGAGTTGTCCAACTCTAATAGTACGAGGCCTTTTGGGAAGGAAACCAAAAGTATATTCATGCGAACCAGCCGCTAAGGCCCAAAGTGAACAATATCGTACTAATCAGATAATATATAGCTGGATATGTGCTTAATAAATCCCAACAGTTTCCAGGGAAACCAAATCTGAAGAGTAATAGATCGAGAGCATAAGGATGATTAAACACAACAAGAACAACACAAACTCTCATTCAGCCCGGAAAGAACCAAATCGAAGATCTGGATACAACACCCGTTGAGTAGAATACGACCAAAATTTGAAGAATTATACTGGATAATCACAACAAAAGACAAAACAAAAAGTGAAACCTGACTCTGACGCTGTAGAAGCCGCCATATTCGGCAAACCAACAAAGATAATTGAGAAAGTTTAAGAGACAAGGTAGAGAATTAGAGATAAAATATTAGGAGGTGTTATCCTCTGCAAGAAAGCATATTTTCTTCTTGAGGAAAAAAACATATTAAAACTAAGATTACATCCATGATACTAAAATTTGTTTTTAGCTGGATTTAGCTGGATTTGAAACTCACAATGCAGCGAGACCGTTTCTTATCTGTGAGATAGGTTTTAGTATATTAGTCAAGTACTAGTTTGATAATTGGACAACTCTAGAACCGCTAAGGCACTAAATGGTCTTCAGCTCAACACATGTGTCTATGATGGCATCACTAATGGAGATTGATAAGAAGGTTCCGGATCATTTCAAGATTGAAACAATCTCTGCTCCCCATATCCCCTCCTCGCGCATAGTCGATTGTCAATGCAAAATCAAATATCTATTATCTTTGGAAGATTGGTTTGGGCTGGACAAAAAATCCGTAAATTTTGATTCCATTTATTATTCATTTTGATTCGAACAGAAAAAATTGGATATATCAAAAGAACAGTTAAAAAAAATCCGTAGAAAATATTATTTTCTGTCGACTATGTACCTTAGTTTGTATTTCAACATGCATTTTACAATTTTACTAAAAGTGACAATAAAAAGAATAAATCTAAAACCAGATATGGTTTCCTAAATATTGTTCTTCTTAGTATAGAAAACAGAATATACAAATTGACCTTTCTGCTTTGGACAACTTAGGAAGATGATATATTTGCATGTGAAAACAACCTTTCTACTTTGGATATATATAACAACTTTTCCCTTCCTATTATACACCAATCCATCCATTTTCCATCAACTCATTCCTTTATTAACAACTAAACACTTGGGGGAAGGAAATGTTCGAAGTGTGACGATCTTGACACGTCACTATAGTCTGGCAAAAGACGATATTTTTTTTCTTCAAAAATATATAAAATAAAAAGAAATGCCTTGAGAGACGATTGGGTCATCTCATTTCTTCTTTCTTCGTTGACAGATTTAATTTAGGGTTCATTTGAATTCTCCTTCTTTCTCAGTTCATCTCAGGTGCTAATTGAAAGATCTGGTTGAAATCAAGCTCTGGGCTCTTTTGGGTTTTCTCGGATCCCAATTCTCAGGTGAAAAGACATGAACTTTACTCCATCTTACTTTTATTTTTTCGTCAGGTGTAGTTGGGATGTATAGAGAATTGTTATAGGAGTGTTATGCTTTAGTGTTTGATTCAGTTTCTGAGCTTTAGATTCGTAGGCTTTTGATTCTGAGCTACTCTCTGCTGAATCTTGATTCGATTCTGAGCTAAAGATTTGAACTTTAGCTGATTTTAAGGATAATTCTTCAGATCATATTTGGAATTGGCTTCTGGATTGGTAGTGAAGGTTCAAGTGTGGAGATGGATGGGCCTCGACAGAATGATCATTTGGGTGTGAACAAGATTGGGAAGAACATCAGGAAGAGTCCTCTTCACCAGCCCAACTTCGGTGCCAATGCTAATGCTGCGAGGCCTCAAGGGCAGCCTCAGGTTTATAACATAAGCAAGACCGACTTCAGAAGTATGGTTCAGCAGCTGACTGGCTCTCCGGCGCGTGAGAGTCTCCCTCGCCCTCCTCCGCAGAACAGCTCGCCAAAGCCTCAGAGCACGCGGTTGCAGAGGATTAGACCACCACCCTTGACGCAGATCAACCAGCCTGCGGCTCCTGTACAACATTATCCTCACGGATACGCTAGTGGGCCTCCACCACAACCTCGTTTGTTACAAGGCACACAACAACATCAACAACAACCGATGATGGGTCATGGAGACCAATTTTGGTCTAATACAGCTGAGTCTCCCATCTCAGGGTATATGCGTTACCTTCAAAGTTCACTTGGAGATGCAGCTCCTAGTGGTAACCAAATGCAGCCTGGTTATGAACATCGCCCATATATGCCGGCTCAAGAACATCGCCCATATATGCCGCCGCTTCAAGAACATCGCCCATATATGCCGCCGGCTCAAGAACATCGCCCATATATGCCGCCGGCTCAAGAACATCGCCCATATATGCCGCCGGCTCAAGAACATCGGCCTTATATGCCAGCTCAACCTCAGCCTTATATGGCACCTCAGGCTCAGACTCAGCCACAGGCACAACCACATATGATGCCTGGATCGCAACCTCATATGAATATGCAGGGCCCACTGCCACCACCGGGGTTAGTTCCTAGCCCAGCGCCTCGTAATCTTCCCTCCCAGCCTCAGTTCAATGGTCCTGTTCCTGGCACGCCCACTCTTCCATCTCCGAGGTTTAATCAGATGTATGGTGGTTTTCCTTCTCCTCGGTATAATGGTTTTGGACCACTAAACTCACCTACATCCCAGTTTGCTCCACCATCTCCTTCCGGTTATCCGAATATGTTCTCTCCTAGATCATCGTACCCATTGCTATCACCAGGAGTTCAGTATCCTCAACCACTTACCCCAAACTTCTCCTTTTCACAACTATCTCAATCAGGAAATCAAGGACCCGGTGCAGGAACAGGTCCTCCTCAGCCACCTCCTTCTCCAGGACTCATGTACCCGTTGTCTCCAGGGTTCTTCCCAAGTCCAAGATGGGGTAATTACTAGGTGCTCCCTAGGTTAGTCTGTACTATGAAAGAAGCTTAATCTCCAGAGCCTATAGTAGAATAGACGCAGCTGCATAGATGAGTAAAACGCAAAAAGATGCTTTTATATACATTCTTTTACTCTGTTTTTTTGGGTTCTTATTCTAGGTAAAGGGTAAAACCTTTAACTAGGGATCTTGGGATAATGATGATTACTTTTGTTTGTTTTTTCACAGAATCTGCTTTCTTTTGCGTAATTTGTACACAGGCTTTAAACAAAACTCTTGTCAATTTATATGATATTTAGCTGTTTTTTAAAGAAATTATCTCTGTATTTTAACTCTTTAACATAATTCATTTGTTCTTCAGAAGAAAAAGGTAACCAGTGACAAAAGGAGTGTAAAATTTGAGAAAATTACATAAGAAACCTTCGAACAAATGTGCAGACAAGCTTGCAAAACAAGCAAATACCAAATCAACAATTCTTCATCTCTGTCTGATTACTCTGATCATTAATAAAAATGGTTTTGCGTTAAAAAAAAAGTTTTCAATGCAATTTTCCCTTTAAATTAGTGAAAATATTTGGATATAAACATTTTGCCTCTCCATTTTACATTACTTGCGCATTCTGGTGGATGAAGAAACAAACAACTAAGCTTTAATTTAATCCATAATACTCCATCGGTTTCTATATAAGTGTCACTTTGATATTTTCACACATATTAAAAAAATGACGGAAATATAAGTAAATTGATATTAATTATACTTCTCCGACGAATAGTATTTGAGATAAATTATTTATAAAATCAATATAACTTTCAATTAACTTTCAGGTGAAAGTGAGTATAATTTGCATTGAAATTGTAAAGTGACATTGTTACAAAAAAAATGTTAAAATGACACTTATGAAACAAATGGAATATTAAAAACTCTGTATCTGCTAGCAATTAAGCTTCAGGTGAAGCAAGATAACCAACATTATACATAACACCATCATCACCCTTTACATTATTCAGACATAGCGAAGCAAATAACATAAGATAAAAAGGGTAATACGATCACAGTTCAAATGGAGAAAAAAAAAGGATGTTTAGCATAGAAGCCTCTGAGAAACTGGAGTCTTAACGCATATTCTCTCTCCGTCGGACATTCCTGGTTCTGTCATTGTACTTGTTGGGTCTATCCGAGCTTCTGTGAGTAGTTAACTCCACCATCTTCCTCTGTCTCTCTGGAGGACGTGGAACCACTTCTCCATTCACAAACAACTCGGCTACAATTCCAAAAAACATTCACCAAATAATTGATCAGCTAATAATAAAGAACCAGCAAATAAAGTTTAAATCTTTCAAACTGATAGAAGGGTGTTGATGAAATTTACCTCCGTAATCTTTGTACTCTGGATCAACGTAGGAGTCAGGAAGCACGAAGAGAACACCAGGAATCCCTAAACACTCACAAGAACCAAAGAGACATCAATTACACACTAATCACATCATCCACTAACCAACTTGACTAATCGAAAAGAGAGAGAGATTACCTTCGAGTTTGTTTGATGTCTCCTCATCAATCTCACATCCAAACCCAAAATACCTCTCGCAAGAAACGTTGTAGATCTTCCTCTTAGCTTCTTCCTCACTAAAAAAAGCAAATAAATAGAGTGAATTCTAATTACAGGACACGGAACTGTTTGGTCTGAAAATGGGAAGGAGGAAAAAAAAAAACTTTTACCTTCCGACAATTTTGGCAAGGGTTTGAACATAGCAATCGATCATCTGCTGTCTAGTCGCGTTTTCGCCGCCGGGCTTGTCCATGACGATGAGCCAATGCTCGTAGTCGCAGCCTGGGAATAGCGGCGCCATCTCAGTAGGTGCTCGGTCGCTGAAACTGGATCCGGAGTTGAGCGGCGAGTACGATCCACCGGACCTATCCATCCGGGTTCGGATCGTCGTGAGACGGGTCGAATCGGGGATGAATCCGATGGCATGGAATAGTGACGGTGAGGATCGACGGGAAATGAGGGTAGAGTGAGAAGGAAGGGGAGAAGGAGAGATGGTTCTGGAGGTGGAGAAGAGACGGTTGGCGACGCGTGATGCGGTGGAGCGGGATAGGGTTTTCGCCATTGAGACTAGGGTTTAAGGATTCGAGCGTGTGAGCTCTGTTCTGAACGACTGATAAAAACAGGAAGATGATGATACAAACTAATCGGGCTTCAAGTTTGTTAATGGGCCTTCTCATTGTTTAAAATGTTCGCAAACTTGAAGCCCAATTGCCAAACAAACAGATTTATAATGCGGTAAAGGAAACCTTCAACGGTATAAACCAGTCGTCTGGTTGTACTTGTAAAATTGCTGACGGTTTTGGTGCGTTTCTTCACTAAGCTAGATTTGTGTCTTGTCTCTGGGTTGGTGCCATGGTTCAGTGATGGATCGATATGGTTGTTATGTGATTTTTGAGTAATTTTCCTATTAGCAGGCAGACTCTTAAATCTAATCTTTGAGAAGCAAGTTTTCGAGTGGTTTGTGTTAACCCATGTTCTAGTATCTACAGAAAAAAAATGGGAGTAATATAATGAAATATTTGAAGATTTTTAATCTTTGAAATTGTTCGTGTTGGAGATTTTAATTTATATGTTTATGTTTTGGCTAAAACATTCGTTTTGGTTTATTTGTTTTTCTGCGGCAGTCCACTTTGACTTGAAACTAGAATCAGACACACATATTCGTTGATGCACCTTCTACCGAATTTATTGACGTAGATTAGAAAATAAAGTATGCAGAATTGAGAAGAGAAGAAGAATATGAGGAAAAGTAAAGGGAATCGACACAAATAAATGTTTATCTAAGTTACAAAAAAAAAAAAATAAATGTTTATCTATAGATCACCTATACTATGTCTTTAGACCCAAGAAGCAAGCCACTATAATTTTTTGTTTTTTTTTTGAAAAAAACCACTATAATTTTAAAACAAAGATTAAGCTATTCTTTACAATTGGTTTAGAAAGATAAGAAACACATGAGTTATTTTTATTTTTATTTTTTGATCAAAGAGATTACATTAACCTGACTGGATTAAAAAAATTGTGTACCTTTCCATAAATCTATTAAAAATATTTTCAGATCTTATCATTTGACATGTCTTGGTTTAACTTAATCAATCTGTATTTATTTTCATGCCAAATCTTAACAAAATCAAACAATTTATTCCAGATTTTGTTTTTTTTTTTATGTTTCCATGTTCTAGTCAACCACTCGTGGCTTCAAACTTCAAACAAACACTCTACATGCTACTGTAAGACATGAATTCCACGCTTCACAATAACAAACAATTTGTTATCGTGAATGCAACATGCAAAGACTAATTTGAAGACATATTGAAGGCATAAATTTCACGTTTCATAACAAACAAACTTTCACCGAGTATGCAAAATTGCAGAGACTAATATTTCAATCGTTCAGTGGACAATAGTCAACAGTTCCGGTTCTTCCCATGTGCACTAAATCCATTGGTTCAGGGTCGAAAAATGCAGTTAGAATTGAGTCTCTTTTTTCGTAGAGCTAGGGTCCTTTTTTTACAAAATATTTCTATGATCAATGTATAAACATAAAACTTGTACAAGGTCCACCAAAAAGTTAAGCCGGGCCTGATAGTCAATCCTATTACGATCGAGGATTGAGAGAGAAGATGGAGAAGATAAGAGAAAGAGTTTGTTAAGAAATGTAGATATTTCTCATTAGTCTCAACGGTCAACTTTACAAATATATATATACAAGTATTCTCTTAAACCAAACTAAACCAATTCTCAATAATTAGAATGAACCAGCGAAAGGAAACCGGTTCAACTAGTATTAGTCTCCAATAGTCCCCTCAAGATGAGCTGTGTATATCAATCATGCTCATCTTGGACATAAGATGTTGAAATTGATGAGGAAATAATGGTTTAGTTAGGATATCTGCAACCTGATCTATCGTACGAACATGAAGAGTGCGGAGAAGACCTTTATCAAGCTTCTCACGAACTGTATGACAATCAAGCTCGATATGTTTCGTTCGTTCGTGGAAGACTGGATTAATGGCAATGTATAGAGCAGCAGTACTGTCAGAGTAGAGCACTGGAATAGGAAGACGAAAGATGCGCAAGTCACGAAGTAATTGACACAACCACATCATTTCACAAGTGGCCAATGCCAATGCTCTGTATTCAGCTTCAGCTGAGGACCGTGAGACTGTAGGTTGCTTCTTCGATCGCCATGAGATCAAGGAAGAACCAATGAACATTGTAAACCCAGTAGTTGAGCGACGACTATCTTGACAAGAAGCCCAATCTGCATCCGCAAAACCCTTAAGAGTGAGATCATCTTCAGCAGAATAGAACAATCCACGACCAATAGTTCCCCTTTATATATTCCAGAACTCTGTAAACAGCATGAAGATGAGGAAGACGCGGAGCAGATGAGTATTGACAAAGCTTGTTAACAGCAAAAGTGATGTCCGGACGTGTGATGGTGAGATACATCAAACGTCCAACAAGTCTACGATACCGTTCTGGAGTCTCAAGAAGGTCACCTTCTGTCTTTGAGAGTTTGAGATTAGCCACCATTGGAACAGAAGATGGACGACAAGCTAACATGTCTTCAGATGTTAAGAGATCCAAAGCATATTTGCGTTGACACAGAGAAATACCAGCTTCACTTCGAGCTATCTCCAATCCCAAGAAATATTTTAATACTCCAAGATCTCGAAGCTTGAAGCACTTCTTAAGATCACTCGTTAATCGCAGAGCTTCATCATTACTTGTACTAGCAATGATTATATCATCAACATATACTAGCACAACAACAAACTCATCATGAAGACTCTTGACAAACAGAGTGTGATCTCCATGACATTGCTGAAATCCCATCATCAGCAATGAGTCAGAAAACTTACGAAACCAGTGACGTGAAGCTTGTTTCAAACCGTAAATGGATTTCCTAAGTCGCAAGGCAGCATTTTGTGGAATTGAGTCCCCCTTCTTCGTTAGTCTATCTGCATAACCATCTGGTAACTTCATATAGATCTCTTCATCAAGCTCACCATTGAGGAATGCATTAGAGATATCAAGTTGATGCAAAACCCAACGTTTTGAAGCAGAAATTTTCAACAAAAGCTTGATTGTAACCATCTTTGCGACTGGTGAAAATGTCTCATTGAAATCCAAACCCTCCTTCTGTGTATAACCCTTTGCCACAAGACGAACCTTCCTTCTATCAAGAGTTCCATCAGCATTAAACTTCAGAGAATAGATAAGTCTGCAACCCACTGTTTTCTTCCCTTTCGATAGACTAGTAACATCCCAAGTGTGAATATACTCCATTGCACCAAACTCCAGATCAACAGCATCACACCACTCTTTATCTTTCTGAGCCTCAGTATATGAAGTAGGAATGGGAATTTTAGTGATGGAATTTATGTAAGCGAAATGAGAGGATGATAGTTTTGTGGGTGAAAGAAAGTTTAAAGTGGAATGAATATTGTCTGATGCAAGAGCATAGCAATGATAGTCCTGTAGATGAACAGGAACTTTCTTAACACGAGATTTAGAAATTTCTGATGGAAGATGAGAAGTGGAATGAGGAGTATGTGATGATGAAGTAGTATTACGAACTGAAGGCTCAGAGTGTGGTGTGACCCATTCAGGAACATGTAGAGGAGAGTCCTTCTTCATTGGAAACAAATCTTCATGAAACAAAACGTTCCTAGAGATGAACACTCTGTTACTTTCCAAATCCATAAGCTTGTATCCTTTATAACCAGATGGATAACCCAAGAATATACACGCCTTAGAACGAGGAAGGAACTTGTGACGGAGCTTAGGTGAGGTGGATCCATAACAAAGACAGCCAAAGGTCTTTAGCTGAGAATAGTCTGGAGACGTACCAGTAAGAATCTCAAACGGAGTTTTATGTTGAAGGAGCTTAGCTGGTGTTCGGTTGATCAAGAAGACTGCAGTGAGGACACAATCACCCCAAAAATGAAGTGGAACATGAGATTGAAACATCAAAGCTCGAGCAACGTTGAGGATATGTTGATGCTTTCGTTCAACCACTGAGTTTTGCTCTGGGGTTTCTGGACATGAGTGATATGCAGTAATACCTTGTTCTCTGTAAAACTTGGTAAACAACAGTTCCTGCGCATTATCAGAACGCACTGATCTTACTTTGAGTCATACTTTGTCTCAACTTGTTTGACAAAAGCAGGAAAAACTTATAGGACTTCATCCTTAGTTCGGAGTAGATAAACCCATGTAGCTCTGGAATGATCATCCACAATTGTTAAGAAATATCGAAAACCTTCAATTGTCTCAACTGAGAATGGTCCCCAAATGTCTATATGTAAAAGCTCAAAATTGTCTTTACAAATGTTGTTATGAGAGATGTAAGACAACTTCTTTTGCTTCGAAAGATGACATGTATGACAAAAAGATTTGCCTTTATTCTTCATTCTTGAAGTTCCTAGAGCTCCAGAGATCGTATCAAGCTTCTTGTAAGACGGGTGACCAAGCCTCTGATGCCAAGTACCAAGATCAACCACTGCATGGACCGAGATGGGTGATGTTTGAGTATCCAGGACATAGAGGTTCCCCAATCTTTTACCCTGACCAATCGTCAACTCCCTGGTAGCATCCTGAATCGTGCAAGAAGAAGGATCAAATGTCACAGAAGAACCAATATCATCAGTTAAAGAGATTATACTGAGAAGGTTCAATCTGAACTCGGGAATGAATAGCACATTATTGAGTAAAATGTGATCATTCAATCTGATACTTCCCACACCACTGACTTTGATAGTGGAACCAGTGGGCAAGTTAACAGAGCTTGTAAGAGAAGAATTCAAGGAGATGAAAATGTTCTTATCATGAGCAACATGATGCGTTGCACCAGAGTCAATTACCCATGTCTGACTTGAGAGACGATGCTGAGATACCATAAGTATGCCAACAAAGTTATAAGTCAGAGGAGAAAAGAAGATACCAGAGGTTGTAGCTACAGCATCGGTTTGAGTAGAACCTGAAGGAGCTTGTAGCTGAGAACTAAACAAGGCAATAAACTGCTGTATCTGGTCTTTGCTAAGACTGCCAATCATATTCTCAACCGTGTGTGCTGGAGTAGCTGCTGAGGAAGAGTTCGAAAGAGCAACTTGAGCAGCAACTCTAGTGGATGTTCCACCTTTCTCAGAAGGGTTGTATTTGGATACAAAACCTGGAGGAAATCCATGCTTCTTATAGCAACGTTCAGCAATATGACCAACTCTCTTGCAGAAGGAACAAATAGGACGACCCTTGTTTGGACCATTCTGAACATAAGAGATCGACTGATCAATCAAAGGAGAGGAGTTTTCAGAGACCTGAAAACCTGATGGGGGAGAGATAACCGCAGAGAATCCCCGCTGACTGTCATCTTGATCAAGAATGTTGTACACTTCAACCAAAGATGGCAGAGCTTTCTTCATGATAATCTGACGGCGAATGATAGCATAAAACTCATTAAGACCAGCCAAAAACTTGACTATCTTGGCACGTTCAGCTTTCAATTGTATCTTCACAGCATTTTCACAAACACAAGGTAGATCTGGCTCATCAGTACTCTCCAGATTATCCCATAGTGTCTTCAACTTTGTGTAATACTCAGAGAGAGACATTGATCCTTGACGAAGATCCTGTATCTCTTGCGTCAAGTTGAATGTTCTCGGCAAATTCGTCATGTGGAAACGACCATGAAGATCCTTCCATACATCTGCAACATCATTCAAACGCAAGATACTACGATATATCTGTTGAGAGACTGAGTTTAAGATCCACGATTTAACCATACTGTTACATCGAGACCATAAGCGAAAAGAAGGATCCGAGATCTCAGGTCGAGTTAATGAACCATCAATGAATCCTATCTTATTATTTGCATCTAAGGCAATACGCATAGCAGCATTCCAATCATCATAGTTAGATCCATCTAAGCGAAGAGAGATTAGTTGTAAACCAGGATGATCGGCGTTATGCATATACAAAGGAGACTGAGTCGTATCGGTCGAGACAGGTACAGATACCGTTGGAGTAGTTCCGATCGGTTGAGTAGTTGCGATCGGAGGAGGAGGCGGAGGAGATTCGACATCTGTGCCGGTTCGAGAGGAGATCCGAGCTGAATCGCGAGCTGAGCTAGTGGAAGCTCGTGTTCGAGTCGATCTTCGAGGAATCTTCTTCACCGAAACCATCAGAGCAGATGATTATCAGATCAGATGATCGGAGATGAGAAGATCGGACGGGAATCAAACGGAAAAAGAGCTCGCTGGCTCTGATACCATATTACGATCGAGGATTGAGAGAGAAGATGGAGAAGATAAGAGAAAGAGTTTGTTAAGAAATGTAGATATTTCTCATTAGTCTCAACGGTCAACTTTACAAATGTATATATACAAGTATTCTCCTAAACCAAACTAAACCAATTCTCAATAATTAGAATGAACCAGCGAAAGGAAACCGGTTCAACTAGTATTAGTCTCCAATAAATCCCTATCAAACACAGAGATAAGAGAGCAGATACAAGGTTTGAAGGTCTTGAGTAAAAGCACCCACGACCCAACTAAAAGGCCATGTATGTGGGTGGATAGTGGATACACTCGTAGTTAGGGCCGGGCACAGATTGGATATCCAGATTTTTTTAAAGTATTTGTAATTTGCTTTCTATATTATGGATATCTACTTTTTCGATTTGCTTTATTTCGAAAAAAATACGGATATTCAGAAAAACGGATATCTTGAAAATAAATAGATATTTACGAATATTTACGGATATCTTATCCGTCTTGATTAATATAAATAATCTTAAAATTTTGATGCAATTGTTTTTGAAAAAATATTTATTTTAGCATGATATATAAATTTAAAATTAAAATAAATAGTGAAACTACATATTTTGTCAATTTTAAACATAGTTAACAATTATAATAACATAAAACTTAAGAAAAAAAAATTATATTAACACAAATTGTTTTCTCTTTTTTTTATATAATACTTTTATATAGTAATAATGTAAATGATTTGTTAGAATAATAATTATATAACTTATACATTTAAAATTTAAATATAATTATGATATACATATAATTTTATATTGTCGGATCGGAGCAGACATCCGCTTCCCAAAATTTTAATATTTGTGATTTGCTTTGATTTTTACGAATATTGATTTTAGTATTTACTTTGTTTCGAAAGTTTACGGATATCTAAAATTTTTGAATTAAATCAAAACGCAAATCAAATTTAACAAATAAAGTGTCTAGTCTTGCTCATAGCATCCGTCTGTCGCGTTGTGTAAAACTCTGCTTTGAAAATTCTGTGTATTATTTATTTTATTTTTAAAATTCAGCTTTGCAGAATCTGTATGGATGTGTGTTTATTCCACGTGTCGTGCATCGATAGGTCGACATAACAGATTAAAATAAATAAATAATTAATGACAGGGCCAGTTACCTCCGTTTGGAACAGATTCTGATGCCGACCAATGCTATCTCTACGTGTCAGATACTGGTTGGTTATGTAGATATGCTTCATCTACATCATATATCCTCCTAGCCGCACGATAAAAATCCTACGGACAAGAACAAACCTTATCTCTCCAGTTTTAGATTCTGTATAAATTCAAAGGGAAGAACACAAATAAGCAGAGAAGGAGAAGTGAAAAGGCAAATGAAAAAGACGACGTACTAAGATCACGACTGAGAGATTATTAGTTTCCGCGACAATGGAGCTTCCGTTACTCTCTTACACCAACTCAGCCTCGTTTTCCCGGACAGGCATATGCTCTACTTCTTCCTCCTCAACTAGTATTAATGACTTCCTGGAGAGAAGAAGGAGCTTGAGAATGAGATTCAACGGTGGAGATAATCCACGAAGCGTTAGAGCTTCCGCTGGACGAAGCAGCGAAGGGATGGAGAAGACAAACAGCAGCGGAGGAGGAGCAAGACAATTCGCCGGTCCTGTCATGGAGGTCACTACACTTGATCGCGGCTTTGCTAACTCCACTACTGTTGATTTCCCGGTATGGGACAAAATAGGCGCCGTGGTTAGACTTACTTACGGGATCGGTGAGTACTTTTTACAAATGAGCTAATGATGAATCATTAGCAACTTTTGTTTGGATTGAGATTTTTAAACGTGTTTTATTTAATTAGGAATATATGGAGCAATGGCTGTAGCAGGAAGAGTCATATGTTCAGTGACTGGTATTGACTCTTCTGGTGGCTTTGATCCTTCTCTTGATGCTCTTCTCGCCGGTCTTGGCTATGCTACTCCACCTATCATGGCTCTTCTCTTCATTCTCGATGTGAGGATTAGTCGTTTTTTTATTCTTATAATATTTTTTTTTTCTTGCTTAATTCTTATAATATTGTTTGGATTGGTTTTTGAAAAGAAAAACATTTTTCTTTCTGGTTTCAGGATGAGGTTGTGAAACTATCACCCCATGCTCGAGCCATCAGAGACGTGGAAGATGAGGAACTAAGAGGTTTTTTCTTCGGAATGTCCCCATGGCAGGTGAAAAAATATAAACTGAGTTATTTTTTCCTAAGTTTTCAAATCTTTCAATCTTCTAGTGTTTGAGTTTTCAGTTTCTGCTTAAAATGTTCTCCAGTTTATACTCATTGTTGCGGCCAGTTCCATAGGAGAAGAGCTCTTTTACCGTGTTGCTGTACAGGTTTGGTTTCACTAAACTTTAGCCACTTTGATTGAATTGTTTTGTTGCTGATTAAAATCTATGATTCTCACAGGGTGCGCTGTCTGATATATTCTTGAAAGGAACACAGTTGATGACAGATTCTAGAGGCATGGCATCTCTGGTAAGCTAAAATCTATCCTCCACAATTTTTTCTACTTGTAGTTTTCTCATTTATAAAATATTCATGGATTTCATATGCTATTGTTGTTGTTGTACACCTCTAGACCGGAGTATTGCCTCCATTTGTTCCATTTGCTCAAGCATTTGCAGCTGTGATCACCGCCACTCTCACAGGCTCCCTCTACTTTCTTGCTGCTTCTCCAAAAGGTTACGATCTTTGATCTTTCTTATTTTTTTTAGTTGCTTACTTGGTTCTGTCCTTTCTCATTCTCAGTTTTTTCATTTCCAGACCCGACATACATTGTTGCCCCGGTTTTAAGGTCACGCCGCGATGATTTCAAGAAGCTTTTGTCTGGTACTATCTCTTTCTCCCTTATCTGTATCTTATGATCATATTGTTTCAAGATAAGATTTGAAAGGATCAAGGGATAACTAAAGCTATCATTGTTGTGGACAGCATGGTACGAGAAGAGACAGATGAAGAAGATTTACTCTCCCCTCCTGGAGGGACTCTTAGCTTTCTACCTCGGTATTGAATGGGTTCAGGTACAGTCTCCGGTTCGGTTTAGAATTCAATAATTTTTCTGGTTCCAGTTAATAATGTTTTCTTTTATTACATTTCCAGACGGATAACATTTTAGCACCGATGATGACGCATGGTATATACTCGACTGTTATATTAGGGCATGGGCTGTGGAAAATACATGATCACCGTAGAAGGTTACGCCGGAGGATCGAACGGCTTAGATCGGAGACCGCTGATGAATGAACGGTTTTAAAATCATCTATAGATTGTAACTGGTTGTGGGGTGGATTTGTGTGTATTTTTTTTGGGTATGGGGGGGGGGGGGGGTCGTATAGTAATAACTAGAGAAATTAGGTCTCCATAAAATTTAGAACAGCTGCATATATATATACATAACATAAAACTTGTATTTGTTCCTAGTTGTGAGGCTAAAGAACAATAAAGCTTGAGTCTCTCTTTAAACTCACTTTGACTAATGTCTGTTTGAATGGACAAAGCAATCATAATTAAGTGAAACTAAAGAACACAACACATTCATTTTAATCAACATTCCAGAGCCCTTCAAGCTAATGTCACAGTTCGGTTTCTTCTTTTTTTCATGAAAATCTGAGAGCTCACAGTCACCAACCCCTTCCAAGTTCTGTAATGCGGCTAACGCCATGTGACGCCTCCGTGCTTCTCTTGTTCTCGGGTTTGAGCTTCCAACTTGGGCCTCTACTGAGACGAAACCATGAATCCTTTTGTCACTTTTTAGAGTGTTCGAATATATGCCTTTAGTCACGGAATATTTAGAGTAACATACAGACTTTGAAAATGATTAAATTAGACAATGACTTCAGCATCTTAATCATCGTCATTTTTTGTCAACTGTGCTGTCTTCTTCTTAGTTAGTTCTTAATAGTTTCACAATTACAGAAAACGACAAATTAACGCCAATACTCGGTAGAAGGATCATGTGGAGGAGCAAACCTTGTTATATTAGTGAGAAATATTCCAGATTACATTTATTAATTTTATCCTTTGAGTTTCAGACTTAAATAATTCTAAAACCAACTTCGCACATAAGGATTTTTTTTTTTTGGCTTTTTCTTTTTAAACAGAAAATACTTTTCCTTTTAAATTTTACTGGTAAGAAATATTTCAAATTAAATTATTAGTTTAATGGCGTGGCTAGATCTAGGCAACAAAAAAAAAACACAGTAGCCTTATCTGTAAAAATATTTATACCATATTAACACAAAGATAAATTAAATACTTTTAAAATTGGTTGAAATAATTAAAGCAAACAAGCGATTCTTAGTAGAATTATCTCTATATATCTACTAACATTGTTTACATCATGGACCGACAATACGGAGAATATCTGGTTATAGACGTTTAGTTGAATGTTCGAACTTCGAACTCTTACCAAATCTTACCATTTTTATATTCACGATGGCTTTAGTTTGTTATACATAATATGCAGAGGAAACCACGCTTCAGTGATCGGGTGGTCGGATGGTCAAGACATTCTGTAAATTCCCAAAGAATCCGAATTTGAATCCGCACCATACCAAATTTCTACATCGCGTGATCATCGGAACTTTCACATTCTCTCTTCAAAAAATAGTTTACCATTTTTTTTTAATATGTGGAGAAGATTCCAAAAAAGTCACTATAATAAGATGCTTGCGTTCAGCGTTTCGTATATATACTTTATTAAACTAATTAATCTGCTCACACTAAGTACGGTCTTAATTCTAAATTTCTCTTATCATCAGATCAGATCAATATATCTATATAGAAATTGATGCATATTCTGGTATGAAAAATTATGGAATGGTCTCATATTGGCTGTTGCAATATATATACAAAGAATAACCAACGGAATAACATCATGTTGGGTGTATGGACATTAATTTAAATACTTCCGGTCGTGCGTAAACTAGTTTAAATGTGTCTAGTTAAATTGATTATTAACTAAATTATTTCAGCCTTATCATATTCGAGTTTGACTGTGATGTTACTTTACATATTTTTTAAGAAATCAATGTTATTGTTTGTTGATTGTGGTTGTTGATAAATTTTTACATGACACGAGTCATTACGTAACGTTGTGGGCATATCTCAAATTTCGAATTGTTTTTTATTCAAAAGACTAACAAATGTTTGGTACGTATTTTAGTAATTATATATTGCTAATATATATGATGGCAACACACAGATTAAATTATTAGACGTTATATACATTTATAAATAAATTAACTCTGAAGTCCAGTGCAATTAATCAACTCTTGTATTCGATTAGTGATTAATGGAATCTTGATCATTTTAATAATCTAGGTAGAGTAGAGTTGATAATTGACTATGCTAATTAATAATTAATGGTCGGCTTCTTGATTTGGTATTAAAATGGCTCCATCGCTACAATAGCACAAGAAGCCGTCACACGTTGTCCGCCGTTGCAAAGTCTATCATCCCTTTACATCTAATCCGTTTAAAAAAAAAATTGTTTCTTCGTATAAACTATTGCTTTGTGCCTTTCATAATTTATTATTAATGATTAAACCCTCCAATTATTTAGGGAGTTATATAGTTTAAATTTTAAGAAATGTTTTATTTATTGTTATCTCCTTTTGTATGCAGACAAGCTTTTTGTCATCTAATGATGGTTGCAACCCTAAGACCTGAGTCTTATATATCCATTTGAAATAGGTAAACAAATCTGCTGAAAATGGAGCAATTAGATGGTACCAGGTCTGACTGCTATGTGGTCTTCGCGTCCCTTTTTTTTTGCTAAGAAATCTTGGCGTCCCTTGGTTTATCAGATCACGAAGTTTATCTTTGTCCACGGTATAATTGCTGTTTTGAAAATATCAGAAATTTTGTCAACTGGTTTGATTGCTAGCTAGGAGTTAGTTTCTTTCATGTTTTATAATACAACAGTTAAGTTTTCTTAGAAGCATGTATATCAGTATATGCAAAAAAAATCTTTCTAATTAAGCACTGAGGATTGTTTTAGCCAAAAGGGCAAGCGAGTATCATAACGCATAAGGGCGTGGAACCACGCGTCGCTGCGCATCCGTCACTTGACCGCTCCGCGTTGCTTCCCTTTTGTTTAATGATTCTCCTCTTAATTTATTTTAAACTAATCAAAATAATAAAGAATTTTAAGTTGTTAACCATGGTTAATCGTTGACAAAGAAAATAAAGAAACCATAGTTAATTGGTCAACTTGGGTAACTAACTATAGTTTAAAATAGAACTGAGTTCATCGTCATCCATTTGATGCTCCAAATAAATATTACAACACAAAGTACTTATTTGTCCCCTAGGTGCTCATGATTTTAATAGTAAACACAGCTAGAAACCTAGAAAACATTAACAGTAAGCGTATTAGTTTATTTGAATTCGTGTGTATAGACTTGTAGTAAATTTCCCTTAGATATTTGTTTGGCCGAAGAGTATGTCCGAATCATAGATTCATAATTAATGGGTAGACCATCAGAGAACTAATAGGGACATTATGGAAAGTTTAATACTTCATGGCAACGTAATGCTTTCTTTGTCTAAATCTTATACGTAACTCATTTGTATATGTTTTCTTTAGTTTATGACTCTATGTATTGGTTCACCGATAGGATGTACTGATTTTTACTAAGAATGTCCTCTCTAAATCTATTTGCAAAAAAAGTCTAATTAATGAGAGAGATGGATTGTTAATAAATTTATAAAACTAATGTGAAAAGATCAAACAAACTATATATTTCACATTCTTGGGATCTCGATGTTGTCTCCAAATGTCCAATCCTTTATAAAGCCAGAAAACATAAACTAGTACTCTAGTACAATGGCAGATTCTTCAATAACATATACATATAACAAAATCTAGCTAAAACCGCAATGTCTTTATGCATACTCGACAATATAATAACTAAGACTTAATTATGAGTAGCTTGGACTCGAATTTGATTGATCTAATACATATATATACTGCACTATATACAGATGTACAAGACCTTTTTTTTTGACCACACATGTACAAGACCTTATAAATTAGGGGTGGGCACTTCGGTTATTTTATCGGTTCGGTTCGAGTTCGGTTCGGTTTGGTTAGTTTGGTTCTAGAATTTTTCCAGCTGAAATAAACCATAGTTAATTTGGTTTGGATCGATTTCGGTTCGGTTATGTTCGGTTCGGTTTATATTCGGTTTGGTTTGTATTTGATTCGGTTTGTATTTCGGTTCGGTTTCATCAGATTTTTCTTAGTTTAGTTATTGTACAAGAAATCTTTTAAATGTATAGTTGTCATGAAATAATCGCGTTGGTCATAATAAAAAATTAAGTATGTAAATTAAATTCAATATAAAACCAAAATAAAAACCTTTTAAAAAGTTACAAATATAGTTTATAACTTTATAAGAATTCAATCAAACGAAAATTACCTAAATAAAAAGAAAAAAAATAATATTGTTGTCTCTTATAGCATTAAGAATTAAAAAAAGCCTGGAATGAATCATCTTCCATGTGATATCATAAAAAAACCTGCAACAAATCATCAAATACTATACGAGTATTTATCTATATTTTTACTATAACTCTACACCCATGATGATTCCATATTGTTCTTTTCACTAACTAAAATTGAAAACAGAACACGTCTTTGAGAGAATTTGAAATTATTAGAATTGACACCACCAAAAGGAAAAATATGCAGGAAGGAGAATAGGAGACGCAGAAAAGAAATGCAGCAGGGAACATTTTTAATTTAGGATTTTAATATCTTGATATTACTAATATTTTTAATTTAAATAACTATAAAAACATTTCGGTTTATCGGTTCGGTTCGGCTTAAACCGAACTGAACTGAACCGTTCGGATTGGGAAAATCTTCAACTGAATGATTTGAAATGGATTTTGGTTTGGTTCGAATCGGTTTCGGTTCAGTCAGTTCGGTTCGATCGGTTCGGTTCGATTTTTTTGCCCACCCCTATTATAAATTGTAATAATTGTCTATTGGGGCCAATTGGGTCTAGAGACAAGACTTGGTCTTCTACTTCTTCTTCCCCTTTCTCCCCTTTCATAAATATTTCATTTCTCAGGTTTCTATATAGTTTCTTCTCTATCTTTTTATAAATGTTCTGCTTGTCTGCTATCTCTTACATTAAATCTAACCCTAAATCATTAGTATCCCTAATTACGTTTTAAAAATCCCAACTCCCTTTTTAAATATATTTTGTTTGTTTTTTTCTCAGTTTGATATATATTGGCATGGCTGGTCTCGATCTAGGCACAACTTCTCGCTACGTTCACAACGTCGAAGGCGGCGGTGTTGGTCAGTTCTCCACCGACAACCACCACGAAGATGGCGGTGGCGATGGAGGAAACCACCATCATCACCATCACAACCATAACCATCATCAAGGTTTGGATTTGATAGCTTCTAATGACAACTCTGGACTAGGCGGTGGCGGAGGAGCAAGCGGTGAGCTCGTTATGCGGCGGCCACGTGGCCGTCCAGCTGGATCGAAGAACAAACCGAAACCTCCAATGATCGTCACGCGCGAGAGCGCAAACACTCTTAGGGCTCACATTCTTGAAGTCGGAAGTGGCTGCGACGTCTTCGAGTGTATCTCTACTTACGCGCGGCGGAGACAGCGAGGGATTTGCGTTCTTTCCGGAACAGGAACCGTCACAAACGTCAGCATCCGTCAGCCGACGGCGGTCGGAGCTGTTGTGACGTTGCGAGGCACTTTCGAGATTCTTTCCCTCTCTGGATCTTTTCTCCCGCCGCCTGCTCCTCCAGGAGCGACGAACTTGACGATACTCCTCGCCGGAGCTCAGGGACAGGTCGTCGGAGGTAACGTCGTTGGAGAATTGATGGCGGCGGGGCCGGTGATGGTCATGGCGGCGTCTTTTACGAACGTGGCGTATGAAAGGTTGCCTTTGGACGAGCACGAGGAGCAGTTACAAGTCCAAAGCGGCGGAGCAAATATGTACACGGAAGCCACCAACGGAGGTGGAGGCGGAAGCTTGCCGTTCTTCAGTTTACCAATGAGTTTGCCTCATATGGGAGTTGACAACTGGCCGGGGAATTCCTCCGGCGCCGGTAGGGCGCCGTTTTAGCTACTGTTTTAACAAACTTGAATTTGTTTTTTTTCATATTCTCTTTGTGGCGGAATTTATGGAGTTATGATTTTTTTTAAAAAATTGTTCATGTTTTCTCAGTACATGGTTTAAGTTTTTTGTTTACTTAGTTATCTATATATATTTTAAAGGTTCTAAAATAATATTCGACTATATGAGTAGTTTCATATATGGAATAGTTGTTTATCTGTTATTGGTTTTTTCCACGTATACAGCTTCTAAAATAATAGTGGACTATATGAGTAGTTCATAGATAGAATCTCTGGTCTTTAGCACAGTAACTCATCGACAGGATTAACGGTTAGAACTTTTATACAATACTAACATATCCAATAACGATATACTCTAACGCACACATATTAACTATATTGCCAACATACACACTGTTTTCTATTAAATTATAATATAATTTCGTAATGTTTGTTAGCAACGTTTTTATAACCAAAGTCACGAACATAGCAGTAAACAATAACAAAAATAACAAAAGTTGATCTAAAACACTGTAACCCTCAACCCCAAGTTGCTGTCTTGGGCAATGGTTAACATAGAATAGCAATGTTTTTATCACAGAATGATCATTAATACATATTAGATATTTAGATTTAATTAGATATATATATATATATTCGAATGTTTTTATATAATGCAAACTTAAAAGGAAAAATAACAATCATTTAGCTCGCTAGGGTTTTTCCAAACACATGACTGAATAGATTGTCCGCCTTTTCAAAGTTTTGAGGCCATCAAAAAGTAATAAAAGACGGGAAATAGTAAACGACAAGGAATTAAAGTAATGCTAGTAAAATACAAAGGAAAGTGCAAGTGGAGTGCTAATTAAGAAATTAAATTATTAATCTACCATTTGGATTCCAATCATACCCTTAAGTGCTCGACCCATTTGATGCTAAGCTGGCACACACGCAATTAACTAAAGCAAAGTAGCTGAAAATGTTCATCACAACACATTTACTATTGATTAACAATCATCATTGCTCATAGTAGGGATGGGTGTTCGGATACCGGTTCGGGTTCGGATCGGGTATTTGATTTGGATTTTCGGATATTTTGGTATAGAGATCTAAAATCTGTTTGGATATTTCTACATTTTAGGGTATTTTAAGTTCGGATTCGGTTATTTCGGATCAGATTAGGATATTTAGATTTTGAAAGAAAAATAAATTAAATTTTTCATTGTTTAAGTGTACTTAACATATATACTTTTAATTTAACTGATTTTCTAATTTTTATTAGATTAAACTATTAATAAGTTTGATGATATAGTAGTATATGATTATTTTAAGTAATATAATGCAAGTAGTTATCATTTTCGGTTAACAATATACTTAAGTTATCTAAGTTACTAGATACAAAAGTGTTCATATACAAATATATAAATGTGGGTAAAGAAGAGACAGCCATGATTTTTACCAAAGTACTACGGATCCTTGCCCTTTCTTCATTGGAATCCAACTAACTTTCACAAATATTGATATTATTAAGAACAGAAGCATTCTAAAACAAGCTAATCAATCTTTCTTTATAAAGTTCATAAAGTTGCAAACGATTACTTGTTAAATATAGTTTCATATAACAATTATTAGTGAACCATTGATCAAAACATCACATCCGAATGTTTGACCCCTAAAATTTCTTTGGTTATTTAAATAATACAATGCCTATTTGTTATCTTATGAAGCTAGATTAGATTGACAAACTACGCGTACCGCTCAGTGTTTTTGTTGGTTGCAAGAGAACAGTTTTTTGTTGGTTCATTGGTATCAAATCTCAAATCTCATAATGGGCCGCAATGTCTGTAGCAAATATTAATGAGCCTTCTCGTTATAGCACAAAGATCACAGATATTTCGAAGCAAACCGATCCAAACTAAAAAAAACTATGAATCAAAGACCGAGTATAGCATCACAGTATACACGTCTAAATGGTTACACCTTGCAACATCACAATTTATTTCTCTAGCAATCTTGAGCGTAGAAATCAATGATCTCGACGACATCCATATCCGAAAATGAAGAGGCATCGTTACGAAGAAGCCACAGCAAGTGCTCGAACAAGATCGAGTCGACATGATCAAGCCACACTACTCTACCAGTCCGGTTTAACCGGCTCTTGGTACGATCCTTAGCCGAACCAATCAAGACTCTAAACGGTGTCTCTTCGAGGACGTACGGTTCGACCATGAACTCTTTCTTCTCCTTCCCCACCACCACCCTTATAACCGAATCCTCCATATCGTCGTCGCTCAGATTCCGGTATGCAAACCGCCGCGAATCAGCCGAGGATAGACGACGGAGTTTCATTACAGGGGAAATCAAGCAAGCCATCTGAGAGAAGAATCAGAATTGTCAAGATATAGTTTAACAAGAATCAGAAAAAGAGAGTTTATAAAACGGTATGAACACAAATGAATGGTTTTAGAGTAAACACGGTTTCATTTATAACCAAGACGGTAAGCTTTGGTACGTGACGAACTATGGTTGGTTAGTATTGCTGCGATGTTATTTATCAAAGAGTTAGACGGCCCACCCACAGGCTAACTGGCTAAGCTTTTTTCCTCCCATCCACATGTTTTTAGGAAGAGAACGACTTTACTCGTATATATGATAATCTTGTAGCTACGTACCAAGAAAGGGATATTTTTTCTAACTAATTCTTCACGTCTACGCAAGCTTGGCATTTATAACCTAACAAATATATTCAATATGAACGAAAATGATATCGTTATATAGTGTTGTTACAACTTATTAATATGATTTTCCGGATTCTATCACTTTTTACATCTACACAAAATTAACATATCTCTTTGCATTTCATAAAGCAACAAGTTATTATGTTCAGCGAAAATGATATATATATATATATATTTTGATAATCGTGGTATTATCCAAAAAAATTTCAAAATTCAAAGACTAATCATTACAAAGATTGTATAAATCTGAGTTTTTTTGTCATTTGAAACGTCTGCGATTGGACAGATTCGAATCAGAGTAACAGAATTCACAGCTATGAACTCTTTATCGCCAGAGCTGGAAACTTCATTTTTAATATATACATCGTGAATTTAGATACCTTTTCGGTATTATTTTTATAATTTGTAAATATGGATTTTATGGATTCACAATCAGTTTTTACATCTACTGAAAGCTCACTAAACTAATATGAACATAAACGCTCATTTTAATCTAGTATGTATATTGCATTTGCATATAGATTAAATATTATTTGAAGTTTATATATTTTCGAGAACATACATTTTTGTATCTCACATCCTAAGCAATATATTAAATCCTAAGCAATATATAAAATAGATGATCAATCCACTAATCACTAATTAGTTTTAGGTTGATAACATCTAGCTTAACATACATTTGAAGAATCAACCAAGATAACTCACGTTATTTTTATTAGATAAGACGCAAAAGCATACATATTACATCTACACAAAATTAACATATCTCTTTGCATTTCATCAGAAGCAACAAGTTATACTGTTTAGCGAAAACGATACACACATCGTGGATTTGATACCTTTTCGATATTATTTATATATAATTTGTAAATATCGATTCTCTGAATTCACAATCGGCTTTTACATCTACAGAAAGCTCACTAAACTAAGATAAACATGAACTCTCATTTTAATCTAGTATGCATGTTACATTTGCATAGATTAAAGATTATTTGAAGTTTATTTTATTTCCGAGAGCAATCATTAGAGGAATCAACCAAGATAATTCACGTTATTTTTATTAGAAAGGACACAAAAGCATACATACTACAGAAGCAAACTAAACCGCTACTTTTAATATAGCTTAGTTTTAGATCTGTCCCGGTGGGTAATGAGCAGCTCCCGTGGTTCGGCTAGGGTAGGCGGTGTGTCCAGGAAGGTGGTGGTGGTGAACCTGAGCGTCCGCCGCATGCTCAGCCTTAGACTCGTGGAGCTCGGCCTTGGCCTGCGCCTCCTTAGACTTCTCTCGCTCGTGAGCCATCTTCTTCTCTTCTGAAGTCCTAGCCATAGTCTTCTCCGCATGGCCTTGTGCCTTTGCTCCACCGATGTTGAGCTTCTCCTTGGCCGTGCTGGCAATGTCGCTGATCTTTTCCTTCGCTGAATGCATCTTCTTCTTCTTCTTGAACCTAACTTCTTTTTTTCCCTTTGCTTTGGTTTGCCTTATGACCTCCTGACTCGCGATTAAATTTAACGACTAACGGCGTAAGACTAGTCGAGTATGCTGGTATCGCCACGTCCATTACGCATATACGTGTCACTAGTCACGCCTATGTACGTGGAGAGTACGTGCACCCATGCAAAAGCTAATGTACACGAAGACAGTTTATTCATTTTTGCTTTTTACATTTTACAATATCTACGGGGAGAGGTAAACGTCATCGAAATATCATTTAGCGCCTGGCCCAATTAAAGGCCCAGTTAAGTATAATATTAGCCCATACTGTTTACCACTTACACCCACACACACAAAACACCACCAGAATCTGAAACACTTCTGTCTTCTTGTCTGTACCTAAGTTCTGTCGTCTCGGCTGAGAAATACATTCATCGCCGATCAGTAAGTTTCATCTACCTTTGTTCTTTCAATTTTTTATTCTCCACGTCTCCTTTCGTTATCACTATTTTCTCCTGATCCTGGTTTGGTTCACCATTCATCTATCGATTCAATTGATCTTCACTCTTTCAATCTCTTCTCTTCAGATTCTCGTATATAGATATATCATCCGATGGGTTGTACTGTGAGGTCGAAGCACGTCAGACCGAACCGGAAGACCCGATCCACGAAACCCCAATTCGATCCGTCTTGTCTCCTCGACAAGACAGCTCTATCGAGTCTCCTTGATTCCAACCCTAGTGGCAACTTCGAGGACAATGGTTACGGTTACTGCACCGAGGAGCAGCTAGAGGATCTACTCCTGAAACATCTGGAGCATATATACAACGAAGCGGTCTCAAAGCTTGTGTCTTTGGGCTACGACGATGACGTGGCGTTGAGAGCTGTTCTGAGTAATGGGTACTGTTACGGTGGGACGGATGTGTTGAACAACATTCTGGATAACTCATTGGCTCATCTGAGAGGTAGTAGTAATGGGGAGGAGGAGGATGAGGATGGATCAGAGCCTGTGTTCGCTGATCTGAGACAGTTGGTGGAGTACTCGCTTGCTGGTATGGTTTATTTGTTGAAACAAGTTAAGCCGAATCTGAGTAGAGGCGATGCGATGTGTTGTTTGCTTATGAGTGAGCTTCATGTCGGGAAGGCGAGTACGATTGATATACCAACCTCTGGAAAGGTGGATGGTGATGATGGTGCTAGAGAGATTGATTGTCCTAGGAGGTTTAATCTAACGCCGTCGATGAAGTGTTTGCTGAGAGAGAATGTTGCTGCGTTTGCTGCTGGTTATCGTGCTAGTAAGAAGTGTGAGCAGCCGCCACAAGAGAGTGTTAGTTCAGTGCTAGAGAAGTTCCAGGATCTGAATCTTGATGATGACAGCGCGCCGGAGAAGGGAAAGGATGATGGTTTGATAGGACTGCTGCGTCAGGTTCAGGATCTGAAAAGGCAAGTGGAAGAGAGGAGAGAGTGGGCTCAGAAGAAGGCGATGCAAGCTGCGCAGAAGGTGAGTGATGAGCTATCCGAGCTTCAGTCGTTGAGGAGTGTGAGAGATGAGAACTTACGGTTGAAGAAAGGGAAACAAAGTGGGGAGGACTCGACGGTGAAAAGGATATCAGAGATGGAGAGTGATCTTAGAAAAGTGAGCAGTCATGTCGACAAGGCTGGTATGATAGCGAGGAGGCTTGAGAACGAGAATGCAGTGATCCGGGCTGAGATCGAAGCTTCCAAGCTGAGTGAATCAGAGTCGCTGACGGCTTGCATAGAGGCAACGAAGAAGGAGAAGAAACGGTTGAAGAGACTTGTAGCGTGGGAGAAGCAGAAGAAGAAGTTGCAAGAGGAGATTGATGGTGAGAAAAAAAAGATCAAGGCACTCGAGAGGGGTTTAGCACAGATCAAACAGGAGGAAAAAGAATATGAGGTACCAAGAAATGTATTATCTTCTTTTTCTTGGATCATCTTGTTAATATCTATTTTTACAGGAGAAATGGAGGGAGGAGCAGAAAGCAAAGGAGCAGGCGTTGGCTCAAGTGGAAGAAGAACAACGGTCCAAGGAAGCAACTGAAGTTAGAAACAAGAGAAATGTTGAAAGCTTGCGGTTGAAGATTGAAATAGACTTTCAGAGACATAAAGACGATCTCCAGAGACTGGAACAAGAGCTCTCTCGGCTCAACAAGGACTCTTCAACTGACGCAAGCCTCCAGTCAAATAACATCTCCCAGACAAAGGGAGAAGTGGTGTTTAAACTGCTTGAAGAGCTGGAGAGGCTTGATGGGTTGTATGAGAAAGAAGAAAGTTATGACCGGGAATGTTTAATCTGTATGAAAGAAGAGGTTTCGGTTGTGTTTCTCCCTTGTGCTCACCAAGTTGTTTGCGCGAGTTGCAGTGATAGCTTCATGGGTGGTGACAAAGCGACCTGTCCTTGTTGCAGAGCTTCGGTTCAGGAGAGAATCCGTGTCTTTGGAGCGACTTCCTAGTCAAAATATTTCTTTTTGTTCAGATATAATACTTGTCTTTTTTCTATTTTAACTTAAAACTGATGGAGCATCTCTGCTTCATATTGTGGTCTCTTTTAAGTTCAACTATGGCTTGAATGTAAAGCATTTGGTCTTTTACATAAATAAGTCTTTTTGAGTTGTTAAAAGATGTTCCCTGGTTTATGATCTTCCTAGGACTGACAATGTAAGGTAAACAAAATTAAAGCTTCTTTACCCAAACTCTCTAACACATTCCCTTTTAACTAAAAGTTTATATGGTAAGTGTTCCATTTTTAAGAATATCAGAATTTTGAAGCCTCTTATGTTTGAATAATGTACTGTGATACATTACGTGTTTGTATGGTGACTTTGCTTGAAAAACAAACATAACATGGGTTCCAGGAGGAATATGTTCTCTGTATAAGAGCATCTTTATCCCACAAACTCTAATTGGGTTTCTTATTTATTTTATTTATTTTATCTGATTAAAAAAGAAAAGTAAATCTATCATAATGGTCGCCACGTGTCCAAACAGTAAAAAAACCATGAACAAACGTTTCTTATCCTGCGATTTTTGCAACTCGTTTCTTTCTTTTTGTGGTGGCCCACGCTCTACTTTTTGGGTAAAAACCCCCCTAAAACCATGCGATAATGCTGCTCTAAGATTCTTTACATTTGAAAGATTTGTCAGTGAAAAAAGAAGAGAATATTAGTAGTGAACAACAAAACCTTTAAAAAATTTAACCAGACTGGATATTGATTGACTTTGACTGTGTTGTGTCTCTCAATTATGAACTACTTCGTCGTATCTAGTTCGGAGCTGCCACGTTTCTGCGTATCTAACAAAGTCTCCGTATAGAGACATGTGTCTCCTTAGATATTTTCGGCTTTTAGAAAATAACGTTTCGAATCCGCGTTTGCGTCTCAACACGTGGCGCCCCCACCCCCTTTGTTTTCTTCCTTTTTTGTACTACCATATGCCCTGATTCTCTGTTGTCGCAGCGTGCACGCAATCGCAAAGGGACACGCGTCCCCGTAACCAATCTAATCTCGACACATTTAATGGCGGGAGCATCACAGAATCTGTTGTTCAGACAAGAAGCCACGTGTATCACCCTTGAGCACCGTACCAACCGCTATAAATACGTGAGGATCGCGACGCTGCGTGTAATTAAAAAGTTGTTAAAAAAAAAGCTAAATGATTTTTTCTAGAAGGGTAGATTCTCCGTCAGTCCCAATGATGAACTCGTCTCGACCGCTCCGATTCAAGCAACCGAGTCGGTTACCGAGTTTCGGTGAAACGGGGATAGAGAACGAGCAGGTGCTGACTCTCGTCTTCGAGTCAATAAGCTGGGACATCCACACGATATGCGCCGTCTCCTCCGTGAGCCGTAGGTTCTGCGCGATCGCGAGACGCGTTCTGTGGCGTTCGCTCTGCGTTCACCGCGCTCCGGGGATGGCGGCGGCATTGTCCGGATCAGATCCGAGCGGGAGAATCGACGGGGGATGGCAGGCGTTGGCGAAGCTCATGTTCTTCTGCGGCGGCGGCGAGTCGACTCGGTCGCCGGGTCACTTCGCGTCCGAGTCGAGATTCTCGAAGACCTCCGGGAGGTTTTTTCTGCCGAAGAATTGCCGGGGAGATCTCTTGTACGTGAGCGATCCGTGCGAGCATGAGGCGGTGGGTGGCGGCGGAGACGAGCATTTAGGGGTTTTCAGAGGGGTATTTCGGGAATTTATGAGGTCGAAGACGAGACAGTGTCTCGTGAGGAGACAGGCGGAGCTTGAGGAGAAGGTTAGGTGTCCGTATTGCGGAGGGCGCGTGTGGAGTATGAAGGCGGCGCGTTTGGTTCCTAAGAGCGCGGCGAGGCGGTTGGGGTCGCGGGACGGTGGGTTAGAGTTTTACGTTTGCGTTAACGGGCATTTGCACGGTACTTGCTGGCTGATTCCGCTCTCGTCGGATGAAGATGAGAGGGATTTTGATGGTGAAGAAGATGATGATAGTGATGATTTTTTACGGCGGTGAGATCTACTCTAGCGGTGGTCGGCTTTGGAGTCAGATGAAGACACTAGAAGAGAGGAGGTTTCAGTTAGATTGTCTTAGGACTCGAGTTGAAAAATCTCTACACTATTGATTTGTGATGGCTTTGAGAACAATAAAGTTTTTGATATATTGTTGTCATTTTACCACCTCTAATTATTATACTCCCTCCTTTTTCATTTTAAAGAAATTTTTTTGTTCCAAATTATATGTCGTTTTCGATTTTCTATGTAAAATTTATTAATAATTAATGTTGTATGACCAATGATAATATATCTTTTATTTTTTTATTGGTTGAATTGTGGTTACGTAAATAATTAATGATGTTTTTGTTTAGAAAATATAAGAAATTAATAGTTTTATTAATCTACGTGATTAGCTGTAAAACGACTTATATTAAAAAACGGAGGGAGTATGTGTTATTTGGGCCCGGGGATGGAAGCATAGAGCTACAACAATAAGATTTGGTTATATATGTTTTCATCCACTAATCTTTGAAATAAAATCATTCAAAAGTTATTATATATGTGTTATTTGTAGAAGACAACTGAAACTATCAAAGTTTTATCAAAGTACTACTCGCCAACGGATTGTTAATATTTGAAATTTGCATGCAAAAGTTATGCTGTCTTCATTTTCTTAGACCATCTCCAATGTATTTCTCTATTTTTACCTCTAAAATAGAGGAACTCTATAATAGAGGTGGGTTTTACTCCAAAGTATTTATCTAAAATAGAGATCTCTACATATAGAGTAAAAAATAGAGTAATGTTATTTCTTCCTCTATAAATAGAGGAAAATATAGAGATCTCTATTATAGAGAAAGAAATAAAGGTGGATTAGAGCAATTTCACCTCTAAATGCTATTATAAAGGTGAAAATAGCAATGGGTTGGAAATGATCTTATAGAGGCTTCTACTTGCACAAAACATTATAAACCCCATTGATTCCATTAAATAGTACTGATACCAATCATTCTTTACCAATAATATTAATACAAAAAAACATTCCTACATAAACATAAGAAGGAAACAAAAAGAAAAGAGTACTTGGCGAAAACTATAGTAAGTTTTTGCCACCCTTTTGATGCATTTTGAGTTTCTCATAGGTACTTTCCTGATGATTTCCAGATCCTACTTCCTCCAAGTGCTATCACTAATACAGTGCAGTCATCATGATACTTTCTTCGATCTCCTTGCGGAATATCCAATAGCTCATGAAACCCCATTCCTGTTTTTATTAACAAAACATTAATCACCAAACTCCGCAAACCAGTTACTATAAAAGGTACAAAATGTTTTGTTTTACCAGCTTTCTTGGCTGCACGTACTAGAAGTTCCTGTATAACATGTTGAGCAGGATCTCCATCTGGAAACTTCTCCATGGCAAGAGAAACAACTTCCTCGTTGCTCAGGTATTGGTACAACCCATCAGACGACAGAACCATGAACTGATCATTCTCCGTTAGCCGGTAATGACGTAGAGACGGTGTGCATGATATGTATGGATCCGTCCCAATGTACTCATTTCTAAACATTTCCAGTAACGCATCGTTCAGTTTAGGCTGCAACAAAAAATCCACACTTCCTTTGTGAGAATTACGGTAATGATAATAGTTTTTTTTTTGTGATTTAAGAGTTGATATTTAGCCTAACCTGCTTCAAGAACCCTGCTCCAAACGCTCTGGTCACCTTAAGCCGTCCTTTAACTCTGTCGTTTACTATGCAATGCATGTCATCAGGGTGCTCGTTTTTTATTCTCGTTACTTCCTGAGATGTGACAAGAATATTGTAAGTGTATGATCCTAGACAACAAAAGCTTAACAAGGTTTCAGAATTACATCTTCGATGCTCGTGCTGTGATCTGTAGTCAGCTGCAACGCCACCAGTTTCATGTCCTGCGCATATGTTTCGTTGTCATCCACAACCGAAGGCTCTTTGATGTCACTGTCTCTGTCCAAATCACTACATCTTTCTGTCTCCACACCCCCACCCGTTTCTTTAACCTCATGCTGCGCAACGAGAGCTCTACTATCCCCTATGTTCATTATATACACATCATCATCTCTCATCAACGCAACCAGCAAGCAAGAACCCATCAACGCAAGCTCAGGATTCGTGTCAAGAACCTTATCAGTCATTTCTAAAAACGCTTGCTCCGTGGCTTCAAGACCATTCGACATCGCTTTAAGAACCAACTCGTGATCAACCGTACCGACCTTACGTCTCTTCTTCCTCTTCTCAACCGTTTCCTCTACTCTAACGCTATCTACCACCTCAGCTTCGCTTGAAACTCCTTGTTTAGACAAACCACGCTTCAACTTCGACAAGAACAGCCACCTCTTACTTCCGACAGAGACAGCATTGCCTCCGGTAATAACATCGTCAACCGAGAACGCAAACCTATCGGAGCCTGAAAGATCCAACCCGTCTTCCGCTTGTGCCTCCGCGAGAAGCTCCCATAAACGTTTCCTCTCCTTCACTTCCACCACCTCTGATGGACTCTTGCTCGAACTTGCTAACTCTGTTGTACTACTATCTAACCTATTATCACCTTCCTCTTCTTCCTCAAGTTCCCAGAACAAGCCTTGTAACTCACTATGAACCGCACGGTAAAGATTCGCCATGAGAAACTCCGGCGCGTCGGGGCCGTTAAACCCGTCGTAGATTCCGGCGAAGAGCCACCCTTGCTTCTCAAAAACAGCTAACTGCACTCTGTCCTCTCCCGCCTTCCCCAGCGCCCACTGTAACTCGTTCTCACCGGCGGAAGCTGCCTCCGCCGCCGCTTCGCCGCCGTCGGGACTCACGGTGTTCTCCTTTTTAGCACCGACGACGAAGTTCGACACGGGGAGAACCCACGGCCGCTGCTTCCTCTCCCCGAAAATCGGATGCCACGAGAGACTCTTCTTCTTCCTCCTCTTCCGCCTCTTCTTCGAGTAAACGCCGCCGAGCGGCGCCGAGAAGTGCACGCCGGCGGAGTTAGATCTCGAAATCTCTCCGGCGGGGTCCAGCGGTCCGGAAGTCGCGCCTCTCTCGATCGGACCGGACATGAACAAACCGTTACGCTCGACGGGACCGGAGCGGTCCGGTCCCAACGGCACGGGCTGAAGCGGGAGAGCGCTAAACGACGACGTTCCTTCGAAGCCGTTAGCGTTCACGACAGAGCTCCTTAGGCTGCCGCCGAAAGTGCTCACAGTGGCATCGTCGTAAATATCGTCGAGCTGGAGGACAGTTTTGGAATTTGACGTGTTGGCGCTAACCGAAGCTCCGGAGATAGATCTGAACCCGGTGTGGAGCTGGTCCGATGACGCGGAGCCTCGGATCCGACCGGGAGATAACCGGAACGAACCGGTGGGAGAGGTGAACCGATCCGAAGGGAAGGGAGATAGGAAGCGGTTAGAGGAAGGGACGTAGCAGTAAGAGTGGCCTAGAGTCTCATCCAACGGCTCAGAGAGAGTGTTGAGACGATCGGAATGAGTTTGATTTTGAGCTGATGGTGGGGAGTGTTGGCGCCGGCGGCTGCGGTGACCTTGGTTGAAGCAAGGTAAGACGGAGGAGAATCCACCTCCCATCACATTTGATGGCCGAGAAAATAAGATTTTCCGATAGCAAAAATTTAATAATTTTCTCGGCGATTTTGAAATTGTGAGCTGAGAAGAAAAATATTAAGACAGAGAGAGAGAGAGAGAGACTTTTGTCGTGTTTCTTTGGGATTTAAATATGTTTTCTTTTTAAGTCTTTAGTGGTTTTGAATTAAGGGAAACATTGACTCTTTTTTCGCTTTTTCTTGGCTCGATTACGTAAGTACCATCAACATTCTCTTTCATTTACAAGTTCACCCTTGAAATGTTCTAAAACCCTCTTTTATAAGATTTTGACCAGAATAATTAATTTAAAGTAGAAAAATTCAGTTTGTTCGAATGTATAATTGCAAATTAGTGATATTCGGACATGAGAAATACCAAAAAGGAATAACATTAGCGCAGTTGTAGTTGACTAGTTGTTGACTTTCTTCCTTTTATCAGGAGTATAAATGGTAATTCCAGAGTGGAAATTATTTTGACTTTGTTTTCACTTATCAACTTGCTATAGTTAGGATAACTCGATGTGGTCACGATAGTAAGATTTTTTTAGCTCACCAGACGTCGCGTTAATGAAGTTCTAAACTTGGAATTATTACTTGGAGCTACATATATGTGTAGCAAACAGTTTTGAACTAAACATAATCTGAGGAAAGTATTAACTTCCTCTGGAAAAATAAAAGAAAAAGGAAAAAGGTCAAAATAGTAAACCTAGGCTCGGGACCTCTGGTTTAAAGGATTCTTATATTAGGAAAGCCTTTTGTCATTTGCTTTGTTCGCGCTCATCGGTCTCCGGGACAATGAGAATTCGCATTTATACCCTTTGGTTTTCTCTTTTAAGTCCACAAAATAGATTATAAGATAAGTTTTTAACAGAAAAAGAAAAATTATAAGATAAGTTACCAGTTAAAATATAATTGGCCAAATTAATACTGGTGTGGGGTTTTACTAAAATATACACAAATTGATACAATGGACTGAAAATATTTCAAGTAGAAATCTGATAAATAATTTGGGATTATAACTAAAGAAGAAAACATTGCCTCTTTAGATACTTAATTACCCAACTTCAGAGAAATTAAGAATAATTAATCAACTTAATCATCATATAAGCAACATGAAAATATAACATCGTTGAAAATTACAAAGTTTAAAGTATAACATTCTTTAGTACATGTTGACAAAAAAATAACATTCTTTAGTACATAAACAAAGCGCTTGTTTCAACCATATATTTATCTGTTCATGAGAACTTTACTATTCATTCACATTACAACAATATATTCCCTTCCATTCAAACTTTTTTATTCGATATATTCCTTTCATTTTTCATACTTTTCGTGCTTATTTTCACATTTTTCATACTTTTTCTTTCACATTCAGTTCGTTGGATTCAAACTGTTCACACAAATTCTGTCTTCTAAGAAAAACTTAAACAATTCAACTAACATCTTACCAGTTCAGCCAATTTTTTTTGCCATTTACTACTTTCTCAATAAGTAACGCATATGAGTATATTTGCTTTTTGTGTCAATTGTCAGACACAATTCAGTATTGCGTCCGTTACCAAATTACCATACGTTGGAAAATTATGTGACTAGTGTTGCAATTAGAATCAACAAATAAACAACACGAACTTAACCGTTACAAATGCAGTATAAGTGGGTTAAGTGACAGTTAAAGTCAGTGTCAGTTTGATTTCTGTGAGATAATAGTTATACTCTAGAGCTACTGACATCTGTTTTCTACTAAAAACTATTGTTTGAAAAAATATATAGTTATTTTACACATTTTCAAAATTAATATTAATATCACTTCTCTAAATATATTGTATATCATTAAATGGTAAATCATTATACATCTCGTTTTCACGTTTTAAACATACACTACATGCTGCTAATATTTAGGCCCTACTAATAATAACTACGTTTGCAAATAATAAAAATGTGTTATTTTAACAGCTTTCCCATAAATTAAGACCGATCCATATCAAAGTACAAGTTTAACTGAATGGAGCTGTATTTCACAGGTTTCACTATTCTTGGCTAAATTTCAAAGAATCCTTCATTGTTGTTTTCACTAATAAGTATAAAATGGAATTTGATAAAGTTAAATTATTCTGGTTTTGTCATCGGTGACTATGTCATTTGATTAGGAAAAACTATTCTTCTTTTGTCATCGATGATAGCGTTATATCTTGGTATTAGAGGCCTTCCGGCGCTGCGCGCCGGGTTCGTATATCTTGATGTGTGAAAGTGTTGGATATGTTGTGTGCCACAAATGATGATATGGTTGTATGCTTAATAGTGAAGTTGCTGTCCCATTTTATTTGTTTTTGGTTTATAATAAACTTTAATGTAGGGATGAATACAATAGAGTGTATTTATTTTTTAAAAGCCATTTTTGCCTAAATAAAGTTTGAAGAAACCAAACTGAAAGAAAATGAACAACAAAACAATTTATCTATGATGTACGTATTGTACAAATTTCTCCACTCTTAAAAAGTAGTAGCAATCCTTGTATTGATGATTATTGTTTTGAAGGTCAGAGCTTCTAGGGGGTTTGAGTCTGGCCATATTGTGTAGGTACGTGTCCTCTGGATCAATACGATAAACACTAAGCGTTTATTTTTATTTTTCTCCAGCTACGTTCAGAAGTCGAAAGTGTGTGTTCCCAGTCAAATGTATCAAGCACCCTTTTCCCCTCTTTGATTTTCCCTGTGCACAACATCAATATAGCACAAAGGTACGTGCCTTTGTCATATTTTCCTTTGGCCGAGCGGCATAGGTGTCTGAGGCCTTTGACTCGCCGTTTACGGAAGAAAAACTGATTGATCCCCTCAATATAGTGTGCCTCCGGATTGTTGTGTTCTAAGCACGACCTCATTAAGTACGTGTGTTGTTCCACCATCCGGAGTGGTTCAGATGCAAAATACTTTAGGCTTAGGTTGCAGAAATAGGATGCAGGTTCTGCGTCCGAACTGTCTCCATCTGATGTATCGTCGCTTTGTTTGATCTCCGGCTCGGATTCCAAAGTAATGGAAACGTCCTTAGAACCTTGTTGAGATGAAGAATGACGGAGATCTGGAGAGTTGAGACCTATCATCATCTCAAAGAACTCGGTCATCAAAAAGAAGTGGTAACATTCTGAGCATGCTGTGTTGATCTCTGGAGGATGGCACTGATGATCTGGCTTCATCTTGGTAAAGGATGTTACGTAGATATCCTTCACGTTGCGGTCCAGGCGGTCCAGAGAGAGCGGGAATTCTTTGATGCAGTTTTCCACTGCTTTAATACCCTTCTCATCGGTCAATTTGTTGATGATTCTTACTCCTTTCTCAGTTTGGCCGATGGCCATGAGGAGAACTCCATAAACGTACCTTCCTTGGAGGTGACCAGCCTTTGATGCTATGCGGAGGTGATGCATACCCAAGAATTGATTTCGAGAGTCAGAAGTACTGGAGCACACATGTAAGGAAGGTACATTAAATGCCACACATGATAACAAAACAAAGTAGTCAACCTGAAGCATACATGTCACAAAGTTAGCATCAACGTTATTGGCGCTGAAGCAGCTGTCCATCAACGATCTGTATCTCTTTGCTAGGGCTGGTTTCTTGACCAATGGCGAGAGGTTGAGAACCTTAGCAATAAAGCGATTGTCAAAACGAAAGTAGAGGCTTTTGGACGCGACGATCGCATTGAAGTAGTCCAATGCAGAGCTAGCCCCCACCTTAGAAACAATGACCATGCGCAGGTCTTCTGGCATGGTGTCAAGAGTCTGCTTCTTTGCTCTTTTCTGATCCATGGGACTGGTGTGAGATTTGTGAGTTGTGTTTGTATGGGAAGATGTTTCGGTAAGGTGCTTGGTTCACACGTCTATTTATGAAGGAACTAAGAGCAGCGGTGACTGTTTAGTTTTTACTGTGTTAGTGGAAGGTAACGCATGTTGCTGTAATTATTCGACATTAATGTCTATTATGTTGATTGGTAAAGCTTTTGTGTGAACGTTTTATGTAATCTGAAGGGGCTGATTACAACAGGCTATTTTTCCAATTCTGTGAACACTCCTAACTCTAGTTTATGAGCTTAGTTTTTTTTAAAGTATATTCCAAGCCAGTTTGAGTACTTAATTAATGTAATTAACAATTTATAAGTCTACATGAGATATAGTTTTTCACCGTAAACTAAATGTTATATCGTGTTTAAAAAAAAAATTGCATATTGAAGGCTGCTTGAATTATAAAGGAAATGGCTAAGCAGAGAATATATTGACTTCTCATTAAGAGAAATGAAAGTTTGTATAACGTTTTTATAGTCCATCAATTTTTATTATGTTGTATGAAAAAGAAAAAAACGATCAACTCTTATATTTCATCTTATTTTATTGTTTTTCTTTAAAGTCTTTTTTTAATTATTTGTTGGTATGCTTTCATTGAGTGGGAAGATTCTGTAGTTTCTGTGACTTAGAATAAAGAAAAGTAAGAGACGATTTTTAATTTTGTCATCTTCTGCATAAATATGTTTTCCAATATAATTTGTTGTTGGGTCGAGTGTTATGGATAACCCCCTTAATCCACTATATATTATGTTTCTCAATAATATGATCCACCGAAAAAGAGAACATATATATAAACCGAAACCGTATTTATAATAAACATCCTTAAATATTTGGGCCAGTATCTCAACCAATTTAAGCCCAGCTCAGTCGTCCGGCAAGAAACAAAACCAGAAAGAAAGAAAAACAGAACGATCCAGGTGCCGCCACGTGTCGCAAAAAGCCCCCTTCTACATGGTGACGTGGCTCTTTAAGGAGAGAGACAAGCCAACTTTATTGTATAAGATGTGGACTTAGAATCCTAAGCTTTGTCATTTAATTTAATAATACGCAAATACAACAAAACAAAAAATTCATTATTCCTATATTTATTTGACATTTTTCTATTGATCTCACGACAAAATTAACATAAAACGGTTTTATGCTACATTTTTTTGTTTTCTTGAAATCTTATATATTAAAACAGAAGTCACAACCTTAATTCATGTGTGATTTTTTAAAAAAATGGACCTAATGGACATATTCATAGAAATTCATACTATATTTTAATTCAGACTAATAATAAATATAATTTTTAAAATATTTTGATCATAGTATCTTTTGATATCTTTTCATTTTAAATATAAATATATTTAATTTAAAATTCTAACAAATCTGTTTAAAAAGATTTTTAAAAGATCTTCATTTTCGAAATTATATTTAAATATTTTCACTAATTTCAAAATTAGTTTAAAATATTATTATACATTAATATATTCAGTTATATAAAATGAAAAATAAAAAATCTATAATATTTTAGTTATTATATAATCATAATCAATCATATTAAATTAAAATTATTATATTGAGCTAAATATAATAAAATTGTATTAAATTTATATATTTATATATTTTATTTTTGTAATTATAAAATATTATGTTCAAAAATAAAATCTAATATGTTGGTAAGATGGGTTAACATTATCAAACTATATAATACATGTATAAAAATTAACATGTATTTCTTTAAAGTTAATAATATAAAATCTTTGTAACTACTTTAATCATAATATATTTTCATTTTAAATATAATATATATTTATATATTATATTTTAAAAATTCTAATAAATCTGTGTAATATTTAAACAATAACTTAATGTATTTTAAGTTATCGTTTAGAAATGAAAATAAATAAATTATAACCTATTTTGTCTATTTTTATAGTCATGATCATGTTAAAATATAATTATTATACTAAAATAAGTATGATAAAATTATATTCAATTGATAAATTTGTAAATTTTATTTTCATAAATATAAAATATTTATATAAAATATAATATGATGATAGAACGACTTAAAATTAACAAACTATATAATACATGTCTAAAAATTAACATATCTTACACTTTTATATATATAATAATAAATTATCTAAAATGAATAAGCATAAAAATATTGGTAAAAAGAAATCCAGTTTTGAAATACGGGTCAGAATTTAGCATAAATTAAATACAAAATATTTTTTAAATATATTTTCTCATGAATATATTAATTTGCTTAATAACTAAATGCAAATACAATAAGATAAATATATAATAAGAAGTGGCAAATACATAAGGTTTAAACAACTAATTAATTATAACATGTAAATTATAAAATTATTGTATTTGAAATAGTTATATAAATATTTAAGTATATGATTAACATTAAAAATATATACCACTTATGTTCTAAAACAATAATTTATGTATAGAAAAGTGAAAACAAACACCCGTGCGGTTGCACGGGTCAAAATCTAGTTTGTTAATTACAACACAAACTAAAATAAGTAGGTGGTAATTAATATACATCAATGTTTAAAATAATAAGTAGGTGGTATTCTCTGTAATTTCGCATAACAATTAGTTTGTTGCATGCGAAATATAACGAAGCAAGCTTGAAAGCTTGGTGTTATTTTGAAGAAATCATGCATGCAAGTTAAGTTAATCCAATAACAGACCACTTCAGAGAAATTTGACAATTCGTTATGGCATGATCAGATTATTAGAATCGCTCGCAGATATCACATCTAGCATGCCCAAAATACATACCTTGTTTATCTTAATACCTCCGATTCAGTTTCTAGTGTCAATAAATTTAAGGAAACGCTTTGACATTTTGTGGCTTGTTTTATTTTGCTCCTAGACTCTACGGTTGTTGGCTTGGGTGATCTCGATTGTATTTGCTCTGGTTTTGAGATTAGCTATCTTGAATCTTGATACAATCAGTTTGTCTTGGTTTGTTGACGTCTACGTTCAAAGGATTTGTGGTAGTTTGTGTCGTGCCTTTTTCGTGGTGTGCGTTAGGTTTCGGGTGTATATAAAAAAACGGAAGGAGTGTGATTTTTTTTTTCAATCCCTCTGTTAAATGCAGTTTGAGATTTATAACCTTTACTATTGGATTCTATTGCTGTGAAGGTATTTTGTTAATTAATGCAAAATTTTGATAAAAAACAATCACTAATCACATTAATAGCACTGATTAATACTCCCTCCGTTCCTAAATGATCCATGTTTTAGAAAAATATTTTGTTTCTAAAAGATCTATATTTTACATTTTCAATGTATGTAATAATGGCAAATTGTAAATTTCAAAAACATTAATTGTGTTTACTGAATTTTGATTGGTTAAAAATCATAGGAAATAGCTAAACACAGAAAATCATACATTTATTATCAAAATTTTAAGTGTTTTCTTAATAAGTGTGAAAATTCTAAAACATAGATTATTTAGGAATAGAGGGAGTAGTTATGAGCATTTATGGATTGATTGAAATCCATATTTGCATTTATTTAAAAAGTTACTACTAACATTTACGGTTTATGTCGTATTGAATTTGAAGTAAAAAAACAAATTAAATGAAAATGCACTTATAACAATTAATCATAAATCATGTATGAGGTGGTGTAAATAAAACATGTAAATCAAATTCATAATCAAATTCATATATGCATGGCAATATATCTTCTCATTTAAATAATCATGACATGTATCACACTGCACGGAAAAGTGCATGTTTTCATACTAAAAATCAGTTTTCGTATATTCACGTCAGGTTATGATTATGGTCAGTCTCTATAGTTTTTTTAATTAGATGAAAACTAGTCGTAATAATGGCTGACTTAATTACAATTAGGCAGCGTAGGGCCCACGGAGAGGAAGATAAAAGAACAATAGTCAACTAGGTGTTGACAAGTGGAACCCACCTCGTAGACTCCTTCGCCGAAACGACGTCATACTTGTCGGATTCCCTTCCCCGCTACGACTTCTTGTCTTATCCCCTTTCATTTAAAATAATTTTGGCCTATTACTTTAAACACTTCTTTTTTGTTCATCAAGATTTTCAGACTTTTGTTGATAAAAAAAAGGTTACAGATATTCAAATTTATTTGATTAAGAGTTCATTAATGCTTCTACACCATCAGATCTGAATTTCGAATACAGGTCTGAGTTTCGAATACCAGTAAAGGTGAATTATGCAGATTTATGGAAAAAAACATATAGGAGATCTTCGGCATGGCGTAAAAAGTACCGTCAGACATGAATCTCATAAGATGGCTCATGATGATGCAGTTAGACGTGAATCCTCATAAGGCAGGTAGAATTATCGGCTATAAAATCGTCTTGTAATATTTCTCATAATTTGTAATATTCAAAATTATCCATCATTTAGAGCATTATTGAAGTTTAAAACAACTTATCATCTTTCACGAGTTAATATTAATAAAAATATAACTTATACTAAATGTAGAAAAAATATTTTGTAGATAACCGAGAAGTTTGACCTTTTCCCTAAAACGTGCCGTCAAGGATTGGCAAAGTCACTCCAACTACCACTCACAGTTCACATGTCACAGCTAAGAAAGCCTTTTATAAAATACAAAAGTTTTTATTATCCATGAAAACGCAATTTCAAAGATAATTTTACCACGAAAATACCATGTGTTTAGGTTTAATTTTTCTTCAACAAATCTGTAAAAGCAAAAGTGATTTTGAATTTAAAACAGAAATGCGTCTACTTTAGATGTATGTACTTCAAAGCATGACTTTTTGTGTAATATTAATAATGTAATCCTAATTCAATACTTCATAGACTTTTGAGATAATTTGTGTTTCTTTAATTTGCAAGGCATGGAAAAAAAGGAAATAAATTGGCAAAGGTGAAAAGCGTCAAGCCAACTGAATCACTAGATAGACAGATTTGGTTACTGGATTTATTCACACCTAAGAATCATCAAGTTTGATGGGACCTAAGTTGACCTAGAGCTTATTTTCCCACACATAATAATCATAATATGACAGAAAGTATGATATCATACATATTTTAAAAATATATAATGTTGCAATATCAAAATTAGATCTCATGTACAAGTACTGTCATGCTTTGTGTTGTCTCAATCTGATGGGACAAAAACATCTGATCTTTTTCTTTTGGTTGCATACTGGCTATTAAGTTCTGTTCCACCGTTGATGTTAATCTTAGTCATGCCAATGTGCAATCTTGCATCATATATGGCCTGCTCGTATGTCACGGTCTATACGCTCTGCATTATATGTACCTGGAAGCTCTCTAAAGTCCTCGTTGAATATGGAATATGCACTGCCAAAGAAAGACACCCAACTTATTCAGTTCCTTGTAATCCAAAGAGAAGATATTTACACAACTCGAAAGTCAATATACGAGGATTCCACTTTCCAGCTAATTAGACTACTTGAAGAATCATATGCTTCCAGAATCCTAAGCTTTTGTTATTCCCTATGTCTAATAAGTTACCAAGGATATTTACGAAGTCAAAGTGTGCATATTTCCTTAAATCAAGTGTGCGTTGTTATCTCAAGAAGATCAACGGAGGCTGAAGTTTCTTTAGATATGTATATACCTGACATCACCGGGTTGTCGTTTACCAAGGTTGAGTAAGATGATTGAGAAGCCAGTCCCTAGTAACTGAAACCCATGATAACGAAGAAACCACACAAACAAAATAGAACATGTGAGCCAAGTGATCACAGTATATAATATCTATGTACACAAGAAGATGCATATCCAATGGCATTGCAAAAACAAGAGTCCTTATTCAAGAATCCAGACACTGAAGATGAAGAGGACTTACAAAGATAGGGCCTAGTTCCCAACGATGGGCAATAGGAGCCAAGATAAACCACAAGGTGATAATAGCCCACATCTTTAGACTTAAAGAGAAGAGTCCCATCAGAATGATATCTAGAACATCACAAACAAGTGAATTAGTGTTTCAAACATTCTTGGAAAGATTAAAGAACTAACCGGGAAGCTTCAGCTTGTTGCGAAGAAAGTAGTAAAGCTTCCTCTTCCCCCTGCTTGCTGATGGTGGGAGCTTAAACTTCTGCATTGCCAAAAACAGATTACAAAAAAGAACAGAAACTAATAAAAAAAAGAAACATTCTTTCAAGAGTTAAAACACCAGACCAATTCCTCGTCATCATCATCATCATCATATGTCTCAACTCCAACTGGTCTTTTTGGAATGACAGCAACGGTCAACGAATCTACACAACAAAACCCAAATGCATAATCAAAAGACCCATTCAAAAGAGACACACGAAAGTCTCAACCTTTATGTACCTTCGTCCTTGAGCGTGACGTATACATCCTCTCCATCTTCCTCGTCTTGCAATGCCTTCCCACGGAGAATCATCCTCAAATTCGCCACTGGAAACCGACCCTTTTCCGCAATCGCGTTCCTCAAATCACGAACCTAAGAATCAGCCAATGATCAATCAATCAATCCACTTCGTTACACACAGTATAGCGAGATACAGAGGAAGAATGAGAAAGTTCCATACTTTGATACGAGACGCCACTCGAATTCGAGAGGGACGAGATGGGCCGATGGTTTTGTGGGTGATCTCCACGGTGGTGCCATCGTCGCTGCTGCTCATTTTTTCGAGAAATTGATGGTTAGGGTTTCCAATGGGGATTGATTGGAGTTATTTCTCCGACGGTAGAATCCGATTTGAGTTTATTTATTTATTTCTATTTGCATATCTGCCTGGTATTTTTAATTAATTATACTTTAACCCCGAAGTGTTTCAGAGAGTTCACGTTGGGAGTTGTAACCTTAAAACTCAAACACCAAACCCATTATAAAATGTTTCATTTGATGGGTTGGTATTCTGTATCACTGTCACCACAGACACTTATTTGGTCTGTCCTTTTGTATTTGTTGAACACTCACTTATTTGGTCTGTCCTTTTGTATTTTGTTGAACACCCAACTTCCATGAAACTCAGCACTTGAGGAGATGTCAAAGAATCTCGTGTGATTCTTCTGATCAACAATCTTTCCCATTTTCCCTGACGCCATCTCATCAGGGCATTACAATTATTTGGGAGTGGAACCATTAGAACGAAGGTAAATGGAAAAGAGATTGCTCAAAAGAAGAATCAAGATTCTAATCGCTTTTGTCTACTCATGGATTTTTTCAGACAATGAGAGAAAAGAACGAGTGATAGATAGACCTTTAAATAGAGTTTTGCGCTGTTGAGAACGCGGTTTTAGTAGAGAGTTATGGGACAGTGGCCATCACCTAACCTAACCTATTGTTCTAAAACGACACAACTGTTTTGGCTTTAAAGATCTTTTGACAATGATGACTAAACTTTAAAGATACTAACTAGATTATGTAGGAAACAGCATTGTGGTAGAATGAAAATCTCGAACCGGTTGGATTGAGATAACCGGGAATACTGAACTTCAGTGAAAACAATCTAATGATCACAAAATGATGTATGTGCATAAGAAAAACTACATTCCGTTCTAACGAACACCACATGATTTATAAGACAAGAAAGTTAGATGTGGTCATTTTAATTTCACCTAGTACGTAGGAATTAGCCACTTGTAAAAAGAACCATAATTTTTGTAAGAGCCCCAAACTTGAAAAAAGAATTTTTAAAAGTAGTTGCAAGAGCTTCTGAGTAGTAGAGAAGGTTTGGGTCACACTTTTAATACACACCATAGGCATAGGATGAGGCCTTCAATTTATGCCTTACATGTCATTGATAGAACACAACAAGAAAACAGAAAGAATATCTTTAAAATCTCCTATTTGTTTGGAGAAGACAAAACACAGAGCAAGAAAGAAGCAAAGAAACAAAAACAAAAATGGCACTGAGAATGTGGGCTTCTTCTACAGCAAGCGCTCTCAAGCTTTCTTCTTCTGTCTCCAAGTCTCAGCTCACTCCTGCTTTCTCCATCTCTAGATGCTTCTCTTCAGGTGATTGTGATTATGTATATAGTTGTGTGTTACATAGCTTCTGTCATAAGTTGTTGATAGGTTTCTCTTTTAGTGCTGGAGGGATTGAAGTATGCAAATTCACATGAGTGGGTTAAACATGAAGGCTCTGTTGCCACTATTGGTATTACTGACCATGCTCAGGTAACATAGGAACTTAAAAGAGTTTATCTCTTTGGGGAATGATGTAAAGATGATTTGGCTGAAAAGAGGAGAAATAACAATAAATGTTGCAGGACCATTTAGGAGAAGTGGTGTTTGTAGAACTGCCAGAGGAAAATGGTTCAGTGAGCAAAGAGAAAAGCTTTGGAGCAGTGGAGAGTGTGAAAGCGACAAGTGAGATCTTATCTCCCATCTCAGGTGAAGTCATTGAGGTTAACAAGAAGCTCTCAGAAGCACCAGGCTTGGTACGATTTAAAACGAAAGAAAGTAGTAAGTTACGTCTCAGTTGATGACAACATGTAAAGCAAACTAATTACCATTTGTGTTTTGTGTAGATTAACTCAAGCCCCTATGAAGATGGATGGATGATCAAAGTGAAGCCTAGCAACCCCTCAGAGTTAGAATCTTTGATGGGTTCAAAGGAATACACCAAGTTCTGCGAGGAGGAAGACGCTGCTCATTAATTAGGAGGGTTTATCTCTACTTCTATGTTCCAAATTTCCTTAAAAAAAATCATTAAAAGTATATCAGTTCTCATGCATATTTTCATAACCAACACACCAATGAATGTATGGTTCGTTGGTTTTTAATATCACAAACATATTTTATACACCATAGTCTATGATTCTTTTTGTTAACATATATAAGAGACTTAATTTGTTCGAAACAACAAACGTTGTCATTTGTCACGCCAACATATTACTTTTCTTAAACGTCATTTTATTCTCAAAAAAGTGATTAGTTTCACGTACTCTTTTTGACCAACATCTTATATTATTTTTATATCCTACCAGGCAAGTTAGGTCTTTATTGGTTGTATCTACCTTGACATTAGTTGACAATACTGTAACTTCCAAATTGGTAAAAGTTGGCATGAAAATGCATGTAACGACACAAGGTAACATATTAAAGAAAAGTAAAACACTAAGCACACATATATGCACACACACGTACAGAGAAACACATTACACAGGACATAACTTTCCAATGGAGATGAAGCTATGGGTCTCTTTAATCGTGGTATCTGCCATTACGACCACAGCTTTGGGGGACTTTGGAGGAGCATTAGTGAAAGGTTTCTACAAAGAGAGTTGCCCATTAGCAGAAGAAATCGTCAAGCACAACGTTGAGGTTGCTGTTCTCAAAGATCCTCGCATGGCCGCTTCTCTTCTCCGTCTTCAGTTCCACGACTGCTTTGTCTTGGTTAGACATCACTCTCTGATTTTAACCTACTTTAATAATAATCAAAGGTGTATAAGAAGGCTAAAATTGGTTTATCATGTCGTATGATTGATTTATTTTAGGGTTGTGATGCGTCTGTGCTCTTGGATACACATGGAGATATATTGAGTGAGAAACAAGCAACTCCAAACGTGAACTCTTTGCGTGGGTTTGAAGTTATCGATTACATAAAGTACCTCCTTGAAGAAGCTTGTCCTTTAAACCGTCTCTTGTTCCGACATCATCACCATGGCAGCTCGTGACTCCGTCTTCCTGGTACTATTCCCCATTACTCTTCCTCACTGGTGTTTCTGATAAATAGAAAACCTAACGGTCAAACCCTAAAACGAAAACGAAAATGATTGGTGTATTTTTAGAGAGGTGGACCATGGTGGGAAGTTTACTTAGGGAGAAGAGACTCCATCAAGGCCAGCTTCGCCGGCGCAAACCAATACATCCCCGCACCAAACACTTCTCTCGAAGGCCTCATCATAAACTTCAAGCAACAAGGTCTGGACATTCAAGACCTCATAGCTCTTTCAGGCGCTCATACGATAGGTAACGCGAGATGCGTGAGCTTCAAGCAACGCATTAATCAACCAAACATGTTGCAAACATTCTACGTCGATGAATTCAAAAGACACAGCACGTTCAGGCGAATCCTACGGTCACAGTGCAAAGACTCTAGCCGAGACAACGAACTGTCACCGTTGGATATACAGACTCCTGCTTACTTTGATAACCATTATTACATCAATCTTTTGAAGGGAAGAGGGTTGTTGATTTCGGATAACGTTTTGGTTAGTGAAGATCATGAAGGAGAGGTATTCAGGAAGGTTTGGGAATATGCGGTGAATCAAGAGCTCTTCTTTCTGGATTTTGTGGAATCTATGTTGAAAATGGCTAATATCAATGTTCTTACTGGTATTGAAGGAGAGATTAGGGAGAGTTGTAGATTTGTTAATATTTGAATAAAAGGACTAAACAATCCAATTGATATTGGAACTCATGTGGCCTTGCATATTTTACAAATTTGCCAAGATTATTTGGTTAACGGATTTTTCATTGATCAAAGGATCCTTAAACGAACAACATAGAAGTTCATGTGGACATGCTCAAGTGGCAATATTATTTTCTAGTTACATTTATGGCATTATTTCACCTAATCAATCCATTTTTTCAGCAACTCTACTACTCAATTCAAAATTTTAGTCTCCACTCAAAGAATTTAAAAGGGGAAAGTAGCATGAAAAAACCATGAATTTGACAAAAAATTGCACTTTAAACCTTGAAATTCAACTATTAACACTTTAAGCAATGAAACTTGTTTCAATATATACTCCCTCTGTTTTTTAAAGATGGATGTTCTAGGAAAATATTTTGTTTCTAAAAGATGTATTTTCATGTTTTCAAAGCATATTTTGTCAATTAATAATGAAAAATTGTGTGTTTCAAAAATATTAATTACATTTCTTTTAATCCTATTGGTTTAAAAATATAGGAAATATAAAGTTACAAAAACTATGCATTAATAACTAAGTTTTAATATGGTTTCTTAATAAGTGTGAAAATCCTAGAACATTCATCTTTAAAAACAGAGGGAGTATTAAACTTCAAAATTAACTTTCTTTGTTTCACACGTCAAAACTGTGACCAGTTACTACTCATTACTCCTTCTGTTTCAAATAACTTGTCATTCTAAAATAAAATTTTTGTTTTAAAATAAGTGTCATTTTCGGTTTTCAATACAAAATTATTGAAAATATTTCTACTATATATTTTTTACCAATTGATATATGGTTAGGTGTATTGGTAAAAGTGCTTCTACTTTGAAAATATGTAAAATTAAATGTTTTTTAATCTATGTGCATAAATTTAAAACGACAAATAATTTGAAACGGAAGGAGTACCGGGTAAAATCGGTGACATGACAGTTTACTTAAAAAAAATATATATTTTTTAATTAATATAAATTCTAAAAAATGATAAAAATTCAGGAAAATCAAGAAAAATAAAATTTAAATATTTAAATATTCAAAATAATAATAAAAAAAATATAATTTCAAAAATCTAACTAAAATAAGAATAAATTTTGAAAACCGATTAAAATTAAAAATAAAATTATAAATTGTAGAAATCTATAAATAAACATAAAATGGGAAATTTACAAAAAAATCAGGAAAACAAAATAAAAAAAATGTACTTGAGCTCAATCCTCTTTTGCAAAACTGGCAAAAAAAGTTCACAAAATTTTACATTTTAAATGCTTTGTTGAGTCTAAATCTCTAAGCTCCAAAATGTTCATATGCTACCTAAAAGCCAAATAGGTTTGGGTTTTCATTTTAATTTTTGCTTTTTTTTTTATTAAAATAATTGTTTTCTACATTTTTATAAATTTCCTATTTTACTAATTTTCATTGATTTTTACAGTTAATTAATCTTATTTTTGAATTTCTAGAATTGTTATTTAATTTTTTAATTTTATTATTATTTATTAAAAATTTTAATTTTATTTATATTGATTTTCCTGAATATGTACCAATTTTTACAATTTATACTGAGTTTTATTTTTATCTAATTATTTTATTTGTTAATTAAATTAATTAAAATATTTATTTTATTTTTAAGTTCGATGTTTAATATGTTAATAAAACAAATTTCATTATTTGAAATGTTAACAGTTGAACTTCAAAATCTAGAGTGCAAACATTTGTAAACTTTTTATTGGATTTATGTGATTTAGTGAACCTCTTTATTGAATGCAGATTAAATAATTTATGTTTGGGTTGGATCGGTTAGTTCAGGAAGCTAATAAACCTCTGCTTACTTCCAGTAACTCATTAACTGTCCTTGCAGATAATTCTGATGATTACTAAAGAAAATATGTCAACTATCCAAAGATTTCCACTTTCAGCAATTTGAAAACATGACAAGCAATTAGTCTGCAATAATCCGAATAAAAGCTTTTAACCAAAACGAATAAACAGAATATAAGCTTTTAACAAATCAAATAGGGAGAGCGAGATTCAGATGGTAGTGCATGATGTAAAATTCATCAGAATTTGTCAGAGTTGGATTGTTCTATGTTGTCATAATCATCATTATCATCGCTCTCTCCTATTAAACAAATAAACTAATCTTTTAAAACTGCAACTCACAGAAAATTTAATTAAATGATCTTCTGTAAAAGGTTCAAATAAGGGTATCAGAAAATCATAAAGATAGCATCAAGAAGATTCAGACGCAAATTACCCATGAAATATAATTTCATCATATACCCAGTTAAAACAATATAAAACCCTTACAAATAAACAATTTTGAAACTGAAAAAATATAAAGTTGAAAACTTTGAATCTGGGAGTCAGTTCTCCAAGGTGAATAAAACATCAATATAAAATCAGTGGCAAATAACCCATTTGTTTAATGGGATTCATCATACTCCCAGATTCAATTAAAACACACAATTTTTTTTATGAGCCGATCAGAACCTGTCGAGATATCACAATAACATCACAAAAATGTTTTCAGGGGATTGACAGACCTGTGAAATTTCTATCGTCACCTCGACTCAGAAAAAAAAATTCAAAACAGTTTTCTGTTTATAAATTGATAAAATAATAAAAGATCTAAACGAAAAAGCTCAGAACTTCTTAGAGGGTTGTGTTTAGCCGTCAGCGATAGAGAACAAAGACTCCATCTCTGGCACACGGTTTTTTCATCACAGCTTTTATTTTTAAACTTGGACGGAAAATATCAAACCATGAAAGCTAAAACCAGAAAAAACAAGATGATAAGTACCAAAAATAATGAAACGGAACACAATATGTTTGAGAAGTTATGTTAGCGTATATATACATTAGTTGAGACGAGATTAGAGGAAAACCCTAATACACCTAATGGGCCTTTTATGGGCTTATTAATAAATTCCCACCGACCCTCTGAGTCTGGGCTTTGTTTGTTGACAGTTTCGTCTTTAACCGGGTTTTATGATAATTTTATGATAATTGATTAATTTCTGATTCGAGTCATGGTTAGAAAACTTGATGATGCATGGTTAGAAATAACCTAAACCAGGATAATCTTTAAACTTCCATTTGTATTGAATTCATTTTAATAACTAAACTATATATGATTCCATCAGATTTTTTTTCTCTTGCAACTCAGACATTTATTAACTTAAAATTATAAGATTACTAGTGGTATTCCGGCGCTACGCGCCGGGTTAGTATGTTTTGTTTTCTGATGAGTTGATAATTGATTTTTTATCCATTTGATAGTGGTTGGTGATTGTATTGTATTACTTTGTTTTGTATTTGGTTAGGTCAAAGAAAATAGTATAAGTTGGTTTTATAGATTAAAAAAATAACAATAGAATAAATAGTTGATAATTACACCAAAGTAAATATAATTTAATTTAAAATATAAAATAAAGTTGATGCTCCAAAATAAAGCACGTAAATGCATGTGTTTGTTTGTGATCAATACTATTAAAACAGAAGGCTCTTTTTTGAGGTGCCCTCCTGTTTCAACAGTATTTACAGAGCCATGCCACTGAAATATTTTAAAGCTATGATTTTTGTTAAATTATGTTTTTCCTTTTATTCCAACAAAATATATATTTGCCCTATTATCTCTCTCTTTCATCGATAAAAAGGTTCTCCTCTCCAACAATATTACCTTATTTCTCTATCCTTTTCAATCAAATCACTAAAGCATATCTTAACCATCATAGATCGAGTTTGGTGTGGTGTTTTGGCTCGCTCGCTCTCCCTTTGCTCTTCTTTTACGACCATGGTGAGGTGAGGTGAGGTGAGGTGAATTGGTTGAGGTGAAGTTAGACATGTTGCAGAGGCGGGTTTGATCTTATTTTTCTTATTCTCATGTGAGGATTCTGTTGAGGACGGCGAGAAGTCGAGGAGAAGGCTAAATCAGAGTTTTGCGAAGTTGGGTAGTTTCTTGCTCCGTCGTGGTTGTGGTTTCCGATCGGTGGATTCTACAACCCAACGCTTTCGTAAGCTATCGCCGCCGGAGTGACCGATTGAGAACGAGCTGAGAATGAATCACAACGCTGGCTGGAGGGAGGTAGCTTGAAAGATTGCGGCTATGGGTGTTAGGAGACGGCTGACGAATCCGCTTAACTGAGGTTTATTACTTTGCTTCTGGTTTGTACGTTTTTGTTTTATTTGATTTGAACCGTATAAATCATTAACTAATTCTGGTCTAATTGAAATCGATATATATATCAGTTTACAACGTGAACGTTATATGTTGAATGGTTGAATGATTAGACATTCCATGGTGATGGTTGAATGATTAGACATTCCATTGTTGAAGACCATGTTGAACTTATGGTGATGGTTGAATTGATGCAGGTTATATTTATTTCATTGATTAAATTTTTGCATAATATATGACGGTATATGTTAGTACATTACGGACAGGTTAGCTATACTTTAGTTTTGCGTATCTGTATCATAACAATTTATTAAAGTTAGTTTGCATAGCATAGAACATATTTGAATACAGTTAATACGAACCACAGAGTGAGATATCACTTTGAAAATCGAGAATCATAACAATAAAATAAAAACCATTCAGTTTTCTACAAAAAAATCAAAACCATTCAGTTTTTTATATGAGAAATTCTTGGGTTCACCCCCTAGGTGAACCTAGAGGTTCACCAACCAATAGTGGTTGAGTATTTGATATTTGATATCTTTTAAAAAGGAAATAAAATTGAATTTCCAAATATGATATAAATTTTTAAAATAAAATAATAAAATACATAAATATAGTTACAAAAAATAAATAAATAAATATTGTTAAAATGTTAGCAAAATACTAAATCCTATACCCTAAATTCTAAACTCCAAACCCTAAATTATAAACCTTAAATCTTGGATAAACCGTAAACCATTGGAAAATTTTAACCCTAAATCATACATCAAAACTAAATAAATTAAAAAGATATCAAATTTCAATGGTTGGTGAATAGATAAACCTTAATGTACCTTTTGAAAACACATCAAAACTTAATGTACCTTTTTAAAAGATATCAAATTTCAAATACTCAATCACTATTGGTTGGTGAACCTAGAGGTTCACCGTATTTCTCTTTTTATATTGTCGATAACCACTAAAACTGGGTAAGTAAAATGCCTCTTAAACCATATTTAATGTTCTTGAAACATTAAATATATACCAACCCCATCAAAATATGCATCATATATATATATGTGTAATTTTTTTATAATATTTATGTTAACACATTTGTTCATAAGTTATTATTTTAGAATATATTCTTAATATATCCACAAAAGAAATAATTTAGAAATTAAATATGTGATAGAATTTTTCTCCACCAGTTTTAACAACAATCCCAATAAATCGCAACACATCTGATTATGTAAATTTATTTCCTTCAAATTATAATTATATAGAAAATGTGAATAGTAAAAGGAAACAAAAAAAATATTTTGCAAACAAAAATATTCGTTTGTAAAAGCTTAACTATCAATTGTTTTTGGGATTTTCTATGTTCAAATATATGTTAACAAATCTTAAATTTATGAGATATGATTATGAAAATGCATTAACCTTATCAAATCTGATTTATATTAAAAAAATCCGAGACACTAACTTTCAGAAGTTTTTATTATTAGACCTTTTAGGCATTTTGAAATATTTCGAAAGATTTTATGGCCCAGAATTAATTGAATCCATAAATTTTGTAATAATCTAAAATAATTGGTTTTTCTATTCCGATCTGATTCCCTAGACCACTTCAAGTTTGAGTAATATATCAGCCGTTTGACGTAAAAAAAATACAAATGGGTTAAGAAGAAAACAAAATTACTAGATAACATTTCACTGCCCCCATTACTCATAAGATAATCATTTGATCAAACCGCAAATTATAAAAATACATTATAACCAATTTTTTGACTTTTTTTTCTTCTGAAAAGTGGGTATTAATAGCATCCGATAACAGCACATTATAAGCAATTTAATCTCATTAAATTAAAAAAGTTATTAGTTAATATAAGATATATAATGATATTAGTATTTATTAGGTAATGAATAATAATGATATATGAACATATATTTTTAATGAAAAATAAGACTAATATATTATAAATTTAATAGTTTCTTAAAGTTATAAGCTTTAATTTATAGAAGTAAAAATTATTAATAACATTTTTAAATTAGTTTTCTATGAATAAAAATATCTCATTTTCGAAAATTTCATCTCCAAAATTCATGTTATTTAAGAACATACAAAATTAATATGATCAAACATGTCATTATGTTACAAATATTTTAAAACACATAAAACATGCATGCAGATTTGCATTTTATAATCGAATCACGTCACCGCCATAGCTAGACAAGTAGGATCTCTTGGATTAAATTTTTGAAAGTTATCACCACTACATACAAATCTGCATGCATATTTATAATTATTATATTAAATAAGAAACAAAATATTAATCAAATACAAATATGCTAAACAAACATATCAAATCAAATTTATAATAAATTTATTATAAAATAGAGCATATCAAATCAAAGGTGGAAATATATCATCATATTCAGTTTTATAATATTAAAAATATAAATTAATTTAATAGTATCAAATATATATATATATATATTTAAAAAGAATATTATAACGGTTTCAGTCATACGGGCTAAGACCTAGAAATATAAATACAGTTTGGCAGTTATATTTAAAATTATTTTCCACAAACATAAACGATATACATCACAAAATAAAATTGCATATTTATTCATAAATTTAAGTTAAAAAGTTAAACTTGAAAGTTATAAAAAATTAAATTAAAATTTTAAATAATTTCAATTATTTTAATTAAAATAGTATATGGAGGACCATAATGTTTTTAGGCATGGGCGTTTGGATACCTGTTCGAGTTCTGATTGAATATTTTGGATTTTGGGTACTTCGGTATAGGCGTTTAGAATCCGTTTAGGTATTTTTAGATATTGGTTCGGGTATTTTAGTGGGTTCAGTTATTTTGGATTGGGTTCTGAATATTTTAGATTTTGAAAAAAATAATCAAATTATTCATCACTCTTACTGCTTATACTTAAAAAATTACAGGTAACTTAGCTGATTATTTAAAATTTTAATAGGTTGAACGTTTATCAAGTTTGGCAACAAATTTTGAAAATAGAAAAATACTAATTTAGTTTTTTTTTTGATAATTTGAATTCAACTTTTGTTAATGAATGAAACAAGAAGCTTAACATGCATTTAAATGAATAGCAAATCACTTTGTCCGCAATTATATGTATATTATATGATTTTTACCCATTTACATAATTAATATAAAATTTTTTGAATAAAATAAGAGAAGTAAACTAAAAATACAAGGTTAAATATACATATCTCTGTTATTTTCGAAATGCGTTTGAAATGGATATTACCTGTTCGGTTTGGATATTCAATCTCTTTTAATTAATATCCGCGGGATATTTTGCTATTCGATTCGAATTTTAGTTAGGGCTTTTCCGACCGGGCTCAGGTTCAGATTCGGATATAGGTAAATGCCAACATTTTAACACTTTAAATTGATAAGTTCATATATATTATATAATATACATATATATATTTGAAGTGTTAAAATTTCTATTAAACAATAAATAAAAGTATCCGGCTTTTAAA